>NW_017672904.1:55187-92189 GCF_001879085.1 Nicotiana attenuata
ATATATATATATATATATATCAAATGTATCATCTTTAAATATATTTCAGTATTATATGAAATTTCATTCTTATTATTTTCTTACGCTTTAATGAATTCTAGTTACTTTTATATTTGATGCAGTTTCTCAAAATATAATTTCACAGAAGGAAATAAATCAGTTTGTGAGAAAGCTAGAATAAAATGAAAATAAAGTTCAATTCAATCCTTTTAAACTCACAAACTTGGTAAATATTAATTTTATTCACAAAGATACAAACACGTAGTGGGGATAACGAGTCCAGATATAACTGGAAAGTAATAAATTTTATGATTTTCTGTTTGATTTTATTTTTTTTAAAATAAAAAAGTTTGAGTCATATAAAAATTAGCTAGAAAATATGATATTATATGTGGGTCGAATTTTTCTTCTCATAAGAATACGTTCAAACTCAATTTCATTAACAAATTGGAGCAATTTTTCTTCCAAACATAGTCAATTTCAAAATGTGAAAGGAGAAAACCCACGACCCCCCGCCCCGCATTAGATTTTTTCTAAAAAAGTTTCAACCCGTCCCGCCTCGCACCCGTACAAAGCCAAATCCGTCCCGTCCTGCATAAGGCCAAACCTGTCCTGCCCCGCCCCGTCCCGCCCCGTTGCCAGCCCTGCTCGAGACTAACATTTTTCCCTTTGGTCAATATCTGTGAATGACTTCTATTACTCCAAGACCACCCAACAATATAATGGAGTAGGAGAACCGTCCCTCTTCTCGATCTGTAGCTAGCAACTCCATTGTTCTTGATAATTTGGCAACAATCACCGCTGTTGATACACCTGTAGGTGTATGTGGCAAAGATGGTTAATCATTGGAAAACTCAAAGCCAAGAATCAATTTATGAATAAGGTCTCAAATATCACAAAAGAAAGACAAACATTTCCTTATGTTTAAGGGGTAAGATAGTCATTTTGGTGATTTATTCAAGGATAAATAATTAAGGAGTTAGTGGCTATTAACTATCTATAGCTACTATATACATAATTATTTTCTATAGCTACTATTCAGTTGTTACGGTAGTGTATTCGCTGTATTCGTGCTGTTGTATTCATGAATACAACAGCAAAAAACGCCTAAAAATCAGGGCAGTCCAGTTGTACGCGCATGTATTCACATGTATTCGCATCATGTATACATAAATACATCAACAAAAAGCGCCTAAAATCAGGACAGTCCAGTTGTACGCGCATGTACATGTATTTGCCCTGCTGTATTCATGAATACAGCAGTAAAAAGCGCGTAAAATCAGGGCAGCCCAGCTGTACGTGCATGTATTCACAGGTATTCGCGCCATGTATTCATGAATACAACAGCAAAAAGTGCCTAAAATCATGACAGTCCAGTTATACGCGCGCATGTATTCACATGTATCTGCTGTATTCATGAATACAACAGTAAAAAGCGCCTTAAATCTTGGCAGTCTAGCTGTACGTGCATGTATTCACATGTATTTGCGCCATGTATTTATGAATAAAGTAACGACTACAGAGAGAGGAAAAACATAAACAACGTATTTTATGTCTTATTTCATGCCTCAATGATAGTATATACCATAAATACTTATTTTGCTATAAAATATAAAAGGTAGCTATTGAAAATAATATATTAAAATAATTTTGGTTTATAATAAATAGGGTGTATACCTTTGCTATAGGAAGTAAAATTACCCAAATAATTCTGGGAATACCTATCCCGCATAAGATGCAAAATTTGGTATACAGTCATATCCATATTATCTAATAGTAATAACCAAGTAAAAGATAGATTTTATTTATCTCAAATTTTATATCAGAAAATCCCACTTAATCCCATGGACCAAACGACCCCATAGAGCTTCTACTTAAACGCCCAATTTGAACATGGTCCAGGTCCAGGTCCAGGTCCAGTTCCAGGTCTTGAGGCGTTGCAATAGTTGTGCGATATATACATAATACAATGGATTGGAGATGAAGCCCAACACTGATCCCAACCAGTATAAGTGAGAGGGAAACAACAACAAAACCTCAATTCTAAGGTAGTTGGGATAGATAGCATATAGTTTCACTCTGCACTGCGCATTATTTAGACATTTTTTATTTTGAGTAATTCATCATAGTTTAATTTTTTTACATTAGTTGTCAGTCTACCGACACTCCTCGTTTACCTAGGTTATCGACAATTTGAACAAGCTAACTTAGGTAGAGTTACAATAGATATGGACATGTTATGAACTATTGGATTGGTGACTAAAGGAAAAAACAAAATAAGCTAATTTTATTGGGCACAAGTCTCCTGTCTCAAGTTAATTTAAAATAATAACATGTGTTCACAAAATCTAAATGCAGGACCAAGTTGTAAAATATGGCCCACGTGTGGGTTATGAAATATTTTGATTTAATAAATATATTTTGAATATGTATCTCGATATATTTGATCGATATCGAAGAAGTACCTCAAAGCCATGAAGAGGGACTGCGGCTGGGGAGACGAGGGCTTGATTCAGATCCCGAGCCCCGAGGAAAGCATCACTACCCACGTGGAGGGTTTTTAACTGTTTACACTCACCCCTTTACACTGGTGTTGGGTTTTGGATGTATTTAATTAATATATTAAATACTTAAAAGAGGGTGAATGGGAAATGGAGGGAAATGAAATTTTTGAGTGAAATTTTAAGTTCCCCCCCTCCCCCCTCCCCCCGGTAAATGGGCATTGTCCCATATTGGAAGAGGAAGAGATTTATTATGGGTATATAAGCAATTGCTCTTCTTCTAGCTCTTAAAGAGTTGAGAAGGAGGCAAGCATCGCGCCGTCGTCGTCGTCGTCGCTCGCTCGGCTCGGCTTCGGCTTCGGCTTCGGCTTCGGTTTCGGCTTCGGATTTGGTCAAATGATTGATTGATTAATTTTTTGGACCAAATTTATTTGTTAATAGTAAATATTAACGTAATATTATTCGTGTTTGTAACGAAAAATTAATAGTCCAAATTACCCGTTTCATTGACTCTGCCCGTCCGTTTTTGTAACAGAAAACGTTCCCTCTGCCCGTTTTAATTTGCATAAATGGCCATGTACGTTATGGCCATTTTATGTAACTGACCTCTGAAGAGTTACAACTCTTCATTTGAACTCAACAGGTTGGGGCTATAAATTGCAGTCCATTCTCTCAGATTTTGCATACGAATTTTTTAATTCTCCTCCTTTCTTCTACATTGTTTTAGCTACTAAGAAAGCAACAGTAAGTGTGATTTGCTACCGATCTTTGTGTTTGCTGAAACACTGGGTTTGAAGTACAGCTACACCAATGTGTAATTCGTTCTATCGTGGGAGGAAATAATCCACAACCTTGGGTACTAGGAGGGGATTAAATCCTTAATGAAACACTGTGAATTCAGCGGGCTCGGATTAAATTCTGTTTATACGTTATTTTTATATTCTCCAGAATTATTTTACAAATACAGTTAATAACAGAAAGTTCCAGCATAATATACTGGAGATTGGAGCATCTGTGCATGACTTCCAGCATATTATGCTGGACCAATATATTATACTGAAGTTCCAGTACATTATACTGAAATTCTAGTACATTATGCTGGAATATTTTCCGGATTTTGAACAGTGTTTTTGTTTAGATTTATCTTTACATGAAAAGTGGCTAAATTTCGATTACTTTTGAAACCGTGGCTTTTTTTAAATAACCACTTGTAAATCTGGTTATTTTTTGAATTTCTCTATATATAAATAATATAACCCTCGTCGGATTCTACTTTTGAGAATTTACTTGGTTTGTTGTTACTGTATACAAATATATAGAAATTGATGTCGTTATTGTACTTTTGGTCCTACGTGTGTGGCTGATTTGTCATCCTCATCTTGGTGTATTCGTTTATGGCCCCACTATACATTGCTCACTTGGCATTCTCATCTTGTTTTGAGGTCACTCCATTAAGCTTTTTGCTAATTAATCTCAATCTTCATTAATGACAATTCTTTTGTAATCAGATAAGCTCATAAGCTTGGACATTAAATAAATGATTAGATGAGGTACACTATACTTGGGGCGACGTATTGAACTATTATTCAGGAGTTATATTACTTAATTCATGCAACATTATACTTAATTGCCATCTTCTTAACCATAAAAGGACAAGATGATTAGTGAAATCTGTTAATTAGATGAGCTTTTAATTGTTTTGTTGTGTTTGGAGCAGAAGAATATATAAGTGGATCTGAAAGAATTAATTAAATGATGCACTTCATATAGTAAAATTTATTTGAATAGAGCATGAAAGAAACACTTCAATTAGAGCCTATGCTTTACATATAATAATTAATTGTAAAAGACAAGCACATGTAACCAATGTCGAATCACCTTTTCACTATTTTACTTACTGCTCTACGCCTATCTGAATTGACCCATCCATAACACTCCATTCATACACAACAAAAATCTTCAATAAAATTTTTATTTTTCCTTGTTTTAAACTGTTCAATTTATATTTGTTTTACTTGGGGAGTGCGTTTGTGGGGAGAGATAAGTAGATACGAAGGATAAATGATGTGTTATCACTGTGAAAGTTGGGTATTAGGGATATCTTTTTTAATTTTAGCATTCGATATTTAAATTTATGTCGAGTAGGTTCACCAAGAACGTAAAACGCTCTTTATCAATAATTTTCTATTCGTAAGACTAAGATCTATGATTAAAGGTGAAACACTATCGATCAATATTCTGCGTTCACATTACCCTCCCCAGGCCCTACTTAGTGGGACTTTACTGGGCGTCTGGGCCGTTGTTGTTGTTGTTGTTATTATCTAGTTATAAACGTAAAGTTGCAGCGAATTTTGAAAGAGATATGTCATTATCGTTATCCTTGATGAGAAAGATACTTGGGGAACTTTATGCATCCTTGATCATATATATATATATATATATATATGGAATAGGATCCACATGTTTAAATTTCTAGAGGTAGTGTGCTAAAAACAAGAAAAAAACTTGGCCCAGACTATCAATTACTAGAATTAATTTCGACCCTTTAGGCTTTCAAATGTCATCTTTTCTTGTATTTTCATCCGTTTCAGCTTCTGTTCCTTACTTATTATATATATAGATGGAAAATATTGATTTCTCTACACGAAAAAAGAAATTTGCTTTTCTTTTTCATAACCGAATGGCAAGTTCTAAAGGAAAATTTTATTTGAGTACGTAGGAATATGGTATATGTTCAAAGGCAAGGCAAAAACAAAAGAAAAAGTGGTGCGTCGATATATTTTTTGTTAGAATAAAATCTGGATTAAATTCTTTGGTTGTTATTCTGTTCAGCGCCTTTGACTTTTAAACCTTATTGTATAACGCAGGCCCACCGTAAAGATAGTGTATAGCTAATTTCATTTACGAGATCAATAAAATGAAGATGAATTTGGCTTTAATTTTGGTAGGTCGGGGCGTCAATTAGATTGAAATCTTGTATCATCAGTAATTAAATTTGCCTATGAACTACAGCTAAAAGCAAGCACCCATTAAATTAGCAGCTGGACGCAATCATAAATCATGAGTCAAATTGTATCATCCTTTTTGGTGGAAGAAAAAGAGTTTAGCAATAACAAACATATGATTAGTGTTGTTACTCTCATTATTATCAATTGCAATTTAAGTTTCCCAAATTCTCTGGGGATGAAAAAGGAAATCTAAGGGCTTCGACTTTCTAATGAAAAATGAATTATCAAAACTGTTTGACGTAGCTGATAAATCAAGTTTCTCCACTTTTTAGCCTTCAACTTTGATTTTTCTTTAAGCTCATTGGTTGCACGGTTGGTAGAATAGGCCTTTCTGCTAGTGTGGTCATCTTTGGGAACTCCCGGTGTTAGTGAAAAGAAGTCGTCAAAATAGTACGAGCTAGCCATTTTCTAGATTGATAATTGGAAAATAGTCAGCTTTTGTTAAGTCACTATAAAATAACTACTCATTCCATATCAATTTATGTGAATTTGTTTGATTGGACACGAAATTTAAGAAAAAATAAAGATTTTTTGAATTTGTGGTCTTAAACAAGTCAAAAAAGGGTCCAGAGTATTTGCATGGTTATTAAAGCTTTTCATTAAGGGTATAATTGGAAGTTTAAGCTAAATTGTTTCCAAATTTAGAAAGGGATCATTCTTTTTTGAATTGACCAAAAAGGAAATAGGTTCACATAAACTGGAACAGAGGGAGTACTATTTTACCGAAATACGAAAAGTTCCAGCATAATATGCGGGATTATAGAGCTCCTGTATATAAACTTCCAGCATATTATGTTGGAACCATGACACGAAAAGTTCCAGCATAATCTGCGAGATTATAGAGCTTCTGTGTATAAACTTCCAGCATATTATGTTAGAATCATGAAATGAAAAGTTCCAGCATAATATGTGGAATTATGGAGCTCCTGCATATAATAAACTTGCAACATATTATGATGGAACTCCAGTACATTATAAAATTCCAGCATATTATACTGGAAGCTCATATATAAAAAATTCGAACCCCAGCACATTATGGTGAAACATTTTCGGATTTTTAACAGTGTTTTTATTCTGATTTTATCTTTACATGAAATTTTAATCCCAAAGTTCGAACTTGAAAATCCGATTAAGCGTAGATAAATTTATTCTTCCCATCACAAGCTTTGGCGATGAAAAGTCAAAGTGTGACGCCTCCTTGTGCATTAAAAAATTAAAGCAATAACTGATGGTAGTATGGACACTTTGAGTTACTAAATATTGGTGGAACTCAACTTTTGTTTTAACTTTTATTTGGTTTAATTTTTCTAGAAAGAGCGGTGTAGACTATTAATATTCCTTTGCTTTCCCTTAAAATTTTCTTTTATTTTTGTTGTTTTTTTTTCTTCAAAATTTTACACCAAAACACACGTATGATAATTGCCATGATTAATAGGTAATAGTAGGCCATGAGCGAACACATTTTCTGTAGAATAAACGTTTTATTCACTAATCACTAATTAATTTTATATTTTAAAAAAAAACAATTATGTCAGCTAAAAGCTAACTGCATTACATATCTAAAGTAAACAAAGATTGATAATTTGAAAGAGATGGTAAGCAACAGAACCGGTCAATTTATTTAGTAAATTTATTTATTGGTATGGCTCGAATCAACTGACAAAGAGTCAGGTAAAAATAATGATTTACTCATAATTTCACGAAGATAAGTTGATTAATGCAAGAAGCTTATTCTCAACTCTGAATCTCTTTTTTATTTTTTATTTTACCTTTCTAGTTTTTCTAACGTCTAGGTAAATTAATTATTAAGCAACGGCGAGTTATGGATAATATAGTTGTACTAGTTATTAGTTAATGGTCATGATTAATTCCTAGCTAATTAGTCTAATTTCAACATAATTAGGTGGATGGGCGTAGGAGCAGTCCCACCACCAGCATGCTGCAGTTAGTCTTGCACATTACTTGCTTCGCTATTACGTTTTTTCTTTTCATTTCTTATTATTCAATACCTAATTATGTTTACTTTCGGTAGTCTTGTTGAGTTGAATTTTCTATTTACTATATATATATATATATATATATATATATATATAATGTCCCATAATCTCAAATTATATTTTGGACTGGAACTATAATTCTATTTCTATGAATTGTGCGGGAAGCGTGGTGTAACATTATCGTTTATATAGTTCTCATAACAACTAATAAGTTGACTTCAATCTCTTCGTTCACATCACTGCTTACAACGGATAAAGAGAAATAAATAAATATAGAAAAATGTGACCAATTAAACATTTTGAATTACTGAATAACAAAATTAAAAAATCGCACGACCCATTCAAGTAACTCAATTTCAGAATATTAAAATTCCAACATCAATTTTCAATAAATAAATCACCTCCTCTCTGTGCATTACAGTGAGATATCATGAGTGCTCTAGACGGAAGAATTAAACCCCAGAAATAATTAATTGGACTCTATGATTAGTATCATAATATCACAAAATCGTTAACTTCGCACGATCCATCTAAGCTAATAATAATCATTTCTCATATTATTTTCCACTATTCGGGCACCATTTGATCAACATTATCATTTCTATTATTAATTCTTCCAATTGGGATGTCATTTCGCAAATGAATGAAGGTTCGTTGCGGAAAGGTTAGTTGCCTTTGATTATTTAAGTCAGTATAAAATAATTAAGAGAGTTTTTTCTAAAGATAATTGTTGCGGCCAAACGTCTCACGCAAGTGCACGCAGTCGTCAAGTAATAAAGTAGTGAGTAGAGTATCGTTTCCACGAGGACTTGTGATTAACTATTAACTAAATTAGACTATCCTAATTATCTATACAAGAATTAAACCTAGAAGTATTTGATTCTAAACTAATTAAAATAAATAAAAACAAAATAATGAACTTTTAACAGAGAGAAAGAGCAGATTTTTATGATATCAATGTAATGAAAACGATCTAGGGTTATGAGCTATCTAACATTCCTATTTTATTCTTCAATTGAATTGACTAACTAATTTATCGAGTTTATTGGTTGACAGGGTTAATATTGCTCATAAGAATCTGTCGAGTTCTTACTCGCCTATTCAAGCTAACCTAACTCCTATATGTCTATGGAATTAGAATCAACAAGAACGCATTTATAATTCCTGTAAATCAACCAAGCAAGGCAATTAGGTATATGTCTATCCTAACCGCGAATCCGTTCCCCGAGGCCCAGGTTCAAGAACTTGCTCTACTTAATCCTATATGCAATCTAGAATTCCCACTTTCGAGTTCAACTCTAGATTCGTAGATAGTATTCAATTGGTGATCAAGCAATCAAATAATTAAGTGCAGGATTGAATAAATAAACCAATATGATAAACTAAGAAATCAAAATCAATATCTGAATAACAATAGTCATGAAAGAACCACAACCCTAGAACGCGAAGTTTAGCTCCACATAGACATGGTAGCAAAACAACAAATCATACAAAGAAACATAAAAATTACTAAGTTGGTGGAAGAAAAGATGAAACCGGCCTCCACGGTGGCTATGTGCTCTTCCTTCGTCAAAAATTGCTCTAAAAAACGTTCTCCTATGTATATATACCAAGTAGGGTTGAGCCCAAACAATTATACCTTCTCCAATGTGAAAAAGGACACTTTTTCCGGGCTTAACTAGCGCTGCAGCGCATTTGACCGCGCATCTGGGCGCGCTAATTGGCTGACTTTCTGTTTCTGGGCGCGCTAAAACTAGCGCGGCCGCGCATCTGGACGCGCTAATTGGCTGACTTTCTGTTTCTGGGCGCGCTAAAACTAGCGCGGCCGCGCATCTGGGCATTTTTCACCCTGTTCCGTTCCGAATTTGGAAAAACGTAAAACATGAAAGTTGTAGCCCTTTGAGTTAGCTTTCCAACCATATATTGTGGAGCCAAAATGGAGTTCTGAGCAAAAAGTTATGTCTATTTTACTAGACAGTGCGCAATCTGCCTACTGGAGTCTTCGTTCGCTCTAACTATCATCCGTTGACCCCCAAACACGATCCCGGCTTAATTCCTTGAACTTTTACTCAAACTTTAAAGCTCCAAATCACTTGAATTCATTCCATAACATCTATATAGCTCGGAATCACTCCTACAAGGCATAAAACATACAATTAGCGCAAAACACTAGCGATTAAAGCTCAAACTCAATTAAAGTGCAGTAAATTAGAGTGTAATAATCGACTAAAATACGTAATTATAGCCTATCATCAATAATATTGTAAAATTTTAAAAGTAATTTAATTTGTACTGTAGGTTATGTTTGATACTGTAATTCCTTTTTAGGTGTCATGGTTTATTAACATTCATTTTTAAATCATGAATGTTTTCTACGATTTTTTAATCTCTATATTTCTGATATTATTTTAATTAACTCAAAATCATGGTAAGATGACGAAAACGTATGAAATCGAATTATAAACGTAGTGTATTTATTAATTTGGCACTATACTAAATGGTATCAGTGAAGGGAGAAAACTAAAGGAGCAACGCGCTAGTAGCACATGTTGACATGAACAGATCTAGTGTAATTTGTAGGTTTACGTGAATCCAATAGTTTTAATTCATATCTATAAATATTTGACTGAACCCAATCATGAATTGCGCCTCTAATCACAACTCATAAGATAGTTGAAGAGGAGGATGTTTCACATGATTTTAATTTGTTGACTTAAGCTTACTCTATTATTAATTAATTAAACAATGTAACTAGTACAGATAACATTTTAAAAAAGAAAAATTAGGTATATTTAAAAGAAAAAATGGAATGGTGTTTGGTGTATGCAATGATGCATGGCGGTGAATGTGAGTAGTGGAGAAGTGCATGCAATCTATTGCTTTGTTTATAGGAAACTAACTCTCTTTAACAGAAAACTGAAAGCAAAACTGATTTCTTATTGGGTTTTTTCCCTTTTAATTCCTTTCTCTTCCCGGCAAGTAAACTATGTACTCTAACCATATATATTCTTTTTTTTTATTTTTTTTTTATATTACTGAAAGTGAAAGATTTCGGATTTTCCTTTTATTACCTTCACACGCCAACATTCGACAATATGCATAAACGATCCTTTATTTTTTTACTTTCCTTTGTAACAATAATATAATAGTGTCACATACAACAAACATTATCCGGAAAAAAAAAAACAGAGGAAAAACTTGAATTTTAAGTTAACGGGGTATACAAATATCATTGTGCTTACTAATTATTTTATAACAATAAATATTAAATCAGTATAAATATTTACTACTATAATCATTCAACAAATTTTACTACAATCAAAGCTTTCTGATAAGGACCTTGTTTGTTCCGATATTTTTTGGCTGTTATAGTCAGTGACAGATCTACATTGTGAATTGTGGGTGCTCAAGCACCCATTATCTTTGACCAAATTTAGTAAATTTGCATAGGCAATTATAAAAATATTTAGATAAATATTGAGTGAGCGCCCACAATGAAACTCCTTTTTCATGTTGTTTCAAAATCTTTAACGGCTAGCACTCATGACTTTAAAATTCTGAATCCGCCACTGGTTATAGTAAAGTGTTGTTATAGAGGACATATATTATCACATAAAAATCAATTCCGAGAAAAACTTGGCTTTTATAGTTATTGGTTGTTAAATAGATATACTATTATAAAGAGGCCTGAATGTATACATAAATCGACTCAAATTATCGCGACTTTAATCTAGTGGTAAAAGTACAACGCATAATGTATTGATTAGGGGTACATTCAAACTCTCTAACAAACGACACACACCTGCTATTTATATGGAGAAGGGTAATCATTCATTTTGCTAGATTAAGATGTGAGATTTATTACGATTGAGGTTCGATTCCGTAAGTTAAAAAGTCTTGTTAGTTGGTTGTTCAAAAATACTACCGACTCTTAAAAACAATTAAGTAAGAACATTACACGTATGCTGTTCAAGTGTTTCCTAATTTTGTTCTTTGGATATTGGACTAAGCTTAATCATGTTTGCTTTAAAGAGTGTAGAATTAGACGAGAGATGATCACACTAATTAAACAAGTTTGATCAAATAACAACTCTATCGTATTATAACCAAAAAATGTTCTGAGATGGATATAAGATTTATAATTAATTCCTCATTGGGATCATTTTTCCATAAACGATGTCACTTTTTCCAGAAAAGAATGATAATTAGTTTTAACTAAACAACTAATCAACCTAATTATAAGCAATACCAAATTTTATATATATGGATTAATGGCTACGTGATTTTGCATTCCGAATTCCACTAGTTCAGTTAAAAAGAATTCCACCAAATAAGTAAAATTGGTTGTACAATATTATCATTTGGGTCTCATTAAAGTGAGGCACATTTTTAAATTTTTTTTTTCCTTTCGTTGGAAATTTTGAAAAGAAAAATGAGAAATGGGATAATAGAAAACTAGAAATCCTTTGAAATTTCTAGAGCTAGTGGGCTACGCTAAACCTAACCCGGGAGCTGCGCAGACCAAAAAAAAAAAACAGAGTCAAAAAGTGATTCAACAAAAATTTAATTGCAATTACTAGCGTAATTACCAAGAGTATTTCTACAATACGCTCTAGCCAACACCGTGAAATTCACCGACCAATTATATACGACAATACTCGCGATACACTTCACGCGCGCTTAGCCGCTTAAGAATTCAGCCACGAGAAACAAACATAACGCTCTTGCCCAAAAAACTGGAACCGACCGTAAAGAATCTTTGTTCATCAGCTTGGATTAACTTATTTTACGTTTTTTTTTTTTTTAAATTAGTGTTTGCCATAAAATTTTCAATTATTACTTGAGTATGATTTTAGTATTTTTCGAAAATTTGAAAATCTCGAAAAAATTGTTTTTTAAAATTTTTACTCAGTTCACTCATAAATATTCAAACAACAACAACAATCACCCAGTTTAATCCATAAGTGATGTCTTAAAAATTTAAAAACAACGCAAAATTATGTTCATGTCAAAACACAACTCTAATTTTCAAATACGTTTTTACTTATTCATTTTTTTCGGAATTTTATAATTCTTATGTCCAAACGCCCACTTGATTTATCTCAATTTATATGACATATCCTTTTTTAATATATTTAAAAAAATAATGATATTTATAATATTAAAAATATTATAAATTATAAATTTATATTTTATTTTTAATGATATACTTTATGATTTATTTTATATTATAAATTTCACTTTTCTAACTAGAGCCAAACAGGCTTTTTTAATCACTGCAATAATTAAAATGTCTCTTTTCGTGAAAACTGAAAATCAGTGGAAAATTAATTTGTTGGATGATGCTCCGCGTAAGTGTATAATAAGTGCAAAATGGGTCCCATTTAGTGGGACCAAAGCTCAAGAAAGGACCCCACACTCACTTTCAAACAATCCATACTTTAGGTGTTTAAAAGCAGCTGCAACGTAGCAATATATTTGCAAGTCCAAAATCCTCATTTATTCACACTACTAATACTAATTACTCACTCTCAGCTACTGTTTCTATATTCAGCATTTTTCTCTATCTCTTTGTTCTTTGTACCAGAAGGGGGAAAAAGGGTATTAAAACCAAAAAAGAGGCAAAAAGAAGAATATTCATATTCATTCAAAACAAAGAAAAAACAGCTTTTTTTTTTCTTTCTCCACTCTTTCAATCTAAATGGTTGAAGAAACAAGTATAGAATAAAGTGCAAACAAGAAACAAAGAAGAAAAAGTAGCTCATTTTACCTTGTAAAGGCACAATCTTGACAAAGAAAATTAACATGGATTCGAGGTTAATAATGTTGAACATGTTGCTGATGGTGTTAATGTTATTGGGTTCATGGGTTTTTTGTGGAACAGCTTCAGTTTCATATGACCATAAAGCTATTATTGTGAAGGGACAAAGAAGAATCCTTATTTCTGGTTCTGTTCATTACCCAAGAAGCACACCTGAGGTATGGTCATTTGAAATGTACTTCGCCAGCTTAATATGTTATGTCCCATGTTTTCTTGAGAAAATGGGTGTGTTAAATGTTAAAAGTTGAGCCCTTTTGTTTTCCTTGGAAAAATGGATTTTTTATTTGCTCCTTTTCATTTTGGGATTACACAGATGTGGCCAGGTATTATTCAAAAGGCTAAAGAAGGAGGAATTGATGTGATTCAGACTTATGTTTTCTGGAATGGACATGAGCCTCAACAAGGGAAAGTAAGTTGAAGTAAAATCTTTTAAAAAAAAAAAAATAGTACTTATATTTTTTGCATCACTTGGGTATTTAATTGATTTTTTGTTTGTTTGTTTGTATTTCCAGTATTATTTTGAAGGGAGATATGATTTAGTGAAGTTTATTAAGCTGGTGCACCAAGCAGGACTTTATGTCCATCTCAGGATTGGACCTTATGCTTGTGCTGAATGGAATTTTGGGTATTGCTAAAAAAATTGCTGTTATATCTTATAAAAAGAATGATACCAATTTTAGGCATTATGTCAAATTCTTGCTCACTTTACTCTGTTTCAATTTCAGGGGTTTTCCTGTTTGGCTAAAGTATGTTCCTGGTATCAGTTTCAGAACAGATAATGGTCCTTTCAAGGTTAGACAAAAGAAAAAGAAATTTCTTCCTTTGATGTGATTGGTTTCTAACTTTATTTTTACCCCTTTTTGTATCTTAGGCTGCAATGCAAAGGTTCACTACTAAGATTGTTAATATGATGAAAGCAGAACGTTTGTATGAAACTCAAGGAGGTCCAATAATTATGTCTCAGGTTGTTCAAAAGTTGCCATTCTCTTTTTCTGTTTCTCTCATTTCAGTAAAACCTAAGGGGAAATTGATGAAAATATATTTATCTTGAATGTTTTACCAGATTGAGAATGAATATGGACCTATGGAGTGGGAATTGGGAGCACCTGGTAAAGCTTATGCACAGTGGGCTGCTAAAATGGCTGTAGGTCTTGACACTGGTGTTCCATGGGTCATGTGCAAACAGGATGATGCCCCTGATCCTATTGTAAGCGTTACAATTCAGTATTTTTCTCTTATCATTGTCATATTTCTTTCTATTTTTGTTTTTGTTTTGTGTGATATTGGTCCGAGATGAGTGAAATGGTATGTGAGGATTGATACAGTCGACTCCTAGTTGCTTGGTATTGAAGCATAGTTGTTGTTATGATACTCTTAATATGTTTAATCTTGCTCACTACATTGAGATATTTGTATCTGAATTCTCTAGTTTGTTAATCTTGTTAAAATATCTAGGTGATACAATTTTTTATCGTTTTCCTTATTCTTTTTCTTTAGTTTCGTACTTTAATATATCTTTTTCCCCTGTTCAGATTAATGCTTGCAATGGTTTCTACTGTGACTACTTTTCTCCAAATAAGGCTTATAAACCAAAGATATGGACTGAAGCCTGGACTGCATGGTGAGTACATATATCTTTCCAAAGTATTAAGATAAAATTTCTATCTTATGTCTGCTACAGGACATGGTGGGATTAAATTTTGTGTTCAAAATTTTTGCAGGTTTACGGGATTTGGAAATCCAGTTCCTTACCGTCCTGCAGAAGACTTGGCATTTGCTGTTGCAAGATTTATACAGAAGGGAGGTTCCTTCATCAATTATTACATGGTATGTTTATCGTCTCTTAATTTCAATGAGTTAATGTTCATTTTCTTCTGATGCCAAGAAAATTATGTTGTTTATGATTTCCTTTTCCCTTTTCTTGTTTGTGCAGTATCATGGTGGAACAAACTTTGGCAGGACTGCTGGTGGCCCATTTATTGCTACTAGTTATGACTATGATGCACCTCTTGATGAATATGGTATGCACTTCTTCTTGAAATCTGGTTCGGCTTCTTCATGTTAGAACAACAACAACAGGTTAAAAATGAGAATCCATTTTTATTTGTTTATAACCACTTGAATTTGAATTGTGAGAAGCGCCAAAGCAGAACTTTCTTAGTCAACTCCTTGTTTGTTTGTCTTTGTTTTCATTTTTTATATTTCTAGAGTTCTAATTCCAAACTTAGTCAGCACACTACTTAGTATTAAATTTAACAGCACGTGCGAGGGTCGCCATTGATCTTCTTTTTTCAGTAAACATCATGTGTTAGGGTCCCTTTCAATTTTCTTATTAATACGTAATAGTATACTAGGTTCATGCCAGCTGCATCCGAAGTGAAAATTACATCTTCTACTTTACCCGAAATACAAGTTTGATTATTGATGGTTAGCTGATTTCAGTGATCCCATCAAATGTAATTGCTTGACATACCCCTCGTCCAACGTTCATCATGCTTTTTGGTTAGTCAATAGCTGTTAAGTGTAACTTCCTAGAGATAAGGTTTTGTTGATTATCGAGTCCATGATTAGAACTAGGAAGAGAACTCAAAAGAGACTAAAAGTGAAGGTGAAGAAATGCATTGTTTAGCCCTATTTAAAATTTTCCATATGGTCTTTAGGTTTATTACGACAACCTAAATGGGGTCACCTGAAAGATCTGCATAGAGCAATAAAGCTTTGTGAGCCAGCTTTAGTTTCTGGAGATCCAACTGTGACGCCCCTTGGACACCAGCAGGAGGTGAGATTTAACTGAATTATTCTTCTTGAACCAGTCACCATTACAAAGTAAAGTAACTGGAGCTTCATCGTTTCTTTTACAGGCCCATGTTTTTAGGTCGAAGTCTGGCACTTGTGCTGCATTCCTTGCAAATTACGACCAACACTCTTTTGCTACAGTGGCATTTGCAAACAGGCATTATAATTTGCCACCATGGTCAATCAGCATTCTTCCCGACTGCAAGAACACTGTATTTAATACAGCAAGGGTAAGAAAGAATATGAAAATGAGATTGCCTTTTATCTATCACCCGAAACAACATACTGACAGCACTAATTTTTCAATGTGAAGATTGGTGCTCAAAGCGCTCAGATGAAGATGACTCCAGTCAGCAGAGGATTTTCTTGGCATTCATTCAATGAAGAGACAGCATCTTATGAAGACAGCAGTTTTACGGTTGTTGGGTTATTGGAGCAGATAAATACTACAAGAGATGTATCTGATTATTTGTGGTATTCAACTGAGTAAGTGCTTATGTAGCTTCTGGCAGCCTCTTCACATATTAAATTTAAAAACTTAGGTACACTGGAATTATGTTGGCTCCGGCACATGTTTATGATTGTCTGTCTGTGTCCTCAGTGTCAAGATTGATTCAAGAGAAGGATTTTTGAGAAGTGGAAAATGGCCTTGGCTTACGATCATGTCAGCTGGCCATGCATTGCATGTTTTTGTAAATGGTCAATTAGCAGGTATGTGGCATGACAATTCGTATTTGACGTGATTTAAAACTTTGAATCATTATTTCAGTTTATATCTTTGCTGTAGAATTTCTCTTTTACAAAAATTCAAAAAGCTGAGGGCTATTTTGTCTCTTCAAGAACATATAATGAATTAAACAGTTTGCATAATAATAAAAAACTAAAGCCCCAATCACCCCTGGCGCATAGTGGCATTTCTGTCATTTAACATCTCTCTTCTCTCAAATTTCTTACAGGAACTGCATATGGAAGTTTGGAAAAACCAAAACTAACTTTCAGTAAAGCTGTAAATCTGAGAGCAGGAGTTAACAAGATTTCTCTGCTGAGCATTGCTGTTGGTCTTCCGGTTTGTCCTCTCTGTCCCCTCTTACTCTATATTTTGTATGCATATTAGTCGAACAAGTGCCTCTTTTGCATTGCTCTACAGACTCCACACGTATTAACTGATTTTGACTGTTTATTTTCGTATGTGCTCACTTGGCTTCCTTCTACATGTGCTCAAAATGCAGAATATCGGCCCACATTTTGAGACATGGAATGCTGGTGTTCTTGGTCCAGTTTCGCTTAGTGGTCTTAATGAGGGGAAAAGAGATTTAACATGGCAGAAATGGTCTTACAAGGTTCGTCTTTATAATATGTTCATCAACATAACTTGGATGCTCCATTGCATGTTTATCTAAAATCACTTTTTTCTTAACCAGGTTGGTCTGAAAGGAGAAGCCTTGAGCCTTCATTCACTTAGTGGTAGCTCGTCAGTTGAGTGGGTCGAGGGCTCTTTTGTGGCTCAAAGACAGCCGCTCACATGGTACAAGGTGCGTTCCTCATACTTCAATCTTCCTATGTACCAACTTGTTTGTATATTTGGACAGTAAAAGCCATTCCTTTGCAAGATAAGAATAATTGACCCTTCTTTAAGCAGTTATATGCTCTTCTTTTATCAAGTAATTCAAATTTATTGGCCTTAAAGAGACTCTAATATTTGCATTGACTCTTTGTGTTTTGTATGCAGACTACTTTCAATGCTCCAGCTGGAAATGAGCCTTTGGCTTTAGACTTGAATACCATGGGCAAAGGCCAAGTGTGGATAAATGGTCAAAGCATCGGACGCTACTGGCCTGGATATAAAGCATCTGGTAACTGCGGTGCCTGTAACTATGCAGGCTGGTTTGATGAGAAAAAGTGCCTAAGTAACTGCGGAGAGGCTTCACAACGATGGTAAGTAATGGCAAACCTTGTGGCATTTTCCTCCGATATAACAAGAAGCTCTAACTTAACTATGAATTATAATTCAGGTATCATGTTCCCCGGTCTTGGCTGTATCCTACTGGAAACTTGTTAGTTTTGTTTGAGGAATGGGGAGGAGAGCCTCATGGAATCTCTTTGGTAAAAAGAGAAGTAGCAAGTGTTTGTGCGGACATAAATGAATGGCAACCGCAGTTGGTTAATTGGCAAATGCAAGCATCTGGTAAAGTCGACAGACCACTCAGGCCTAAAGCTCACCTCTCGTGCGCTTCTGGTCAGAAGATTTCCTCAATCAAATTTGCAAGCTTTGGAACACCACAGGGGGTCTGTGGAAGTTTCCGCGAAGGAAGCTGCCATGCTTTTCACTCATATGATGCTTTTGAAAGGGTATTTACAAATCTTACTCTATATTAGAAGAAATTGTTTCTTTTCATTTCTTGAAGTAGTTAGCTTTTGTAGAGACCTGATTGAACTACTCTCCTCTTATTTCCAGTATTGCATCGGGCAAAATTCGTGCTCAGTACCTGTGACACCAGAGATCTTTGGAGGTGATCCATGTCCACACGTTATGAAGAAACTCTCAGTTGAGGTTGTTTGCAGTTGATGAAACTGAGGATTAAACAAATAAAAAATTGGGGTTCAAGTATTTTTCTAAAGTTCTATGATAGCAATATTTAAGTGTTCACTTTTTGAAAATATTTTTGAAGAGCCAATTCAAGTCCAAGAGTTGGCTTTGATGGGGGTGAAGTTGTACAGATTTGCAACACACCTTTTTATTTGAAGCTCAAAGATGGTTGGCTCAAGATTCTGTACATATATGTTGGTGTTTGTCTGCAACTGTAAAACAAGTGTATAGACATTGGCTCAAGTGCACGACGAGACTGTGCTGATTGGAGGTAGCAGATCCTGACGGAATAGTTGAGGCATGCGCAAGCTGGCCTTAACGCCACCGTTATAAAACAAATGCGCATTGAGACTGGTTCCTGATTAGTCCATGTGCAAATATTGTTACTGTTAGAATTTGCAAGTCTTATGGTTTCAGGAATTTTAGCATTTTATTATCTATGTAAAAAAGCAATGTTTCATTGCTTTGTACCTGCAAAAATGCTACTACTATTATGATGTGATATAACATCAAGGTCTCTTGAATAATTGTTTACTAAATCTTGTTCATTTGTTCTCAGCATTTTCTCACTGATTTACCTTTCTTGTCTTGCATTCTTTTTGCTGACATGTAAACAAAATAATGAATTAAAAAATGTGACTGCTTAAGAAAACTTTAACTTGTTGAAAGCTAATCTTTTCTTAAAGATCAATTAATTTGTTGGGAGCAAGTTACATTAATGTGCTAATTTGTCCCTTTCTCAATTTTCACAAAGAAGATGTAGGAGAAATAAATACTCCTAGGATTCTAAATGCTAGCATATGTCATATTGACATCAACTGGGCATTGAATTCACTCTTTGTGCTGACAAATTTCAAATTTGACAATTCTAACAATCTACACTACATTTACTTCCTGACATATTTTTTTTAAAAAAAAAATTGTTATGTGATCTATTGAGGGATTTTGAAAAAAAAAAAAAAGAATATGAGAACGTTTAGGTCAAAGAGGGCTTTCGGTTACTTTCTTCTCTGAAAGAAAATCTTCCTTTTGAAGTTTAAAAATATTAATTTTGTAATCTCTCACTTATAATTAAGTATTTTGAAGCTTAAGAAAAAGTCCATTAACCTTTTAACAATAAAAGTTATGTCAACAAGTGCATTCTAAGTTCAGTTTTTTGCTTTTCAATTATGTTAACAAAACATTTTTGAGAATTTAACCCAAAAAAATAGAAAAAGAAAAAAGACGATAACAACAACAACATACCATTCCAATCTCACAAGTGGAGTCTGAGGAGGGTTGTATGTACGATGACCTTACACCTACCTTCAAGAAGGTAGAGAGGCTGTTTCCGAAAGACCCTCGGCTTAGGAAAGATAAAAGGAAGGGCAGCAGCAATCACACCAGTTATAAAACCAAAGCAAAAATACAAAGATACAAAACTAAAAATGAGTATTGTAATTAGAAGGCCGAAACGAAAGCAACGACAAGTAATCACATAAATAACGCGAACTCATGTACTAAAGCAACTGTTACAGACAAGGACAATGCTAGGCGACCTATTCTAACCCTTTATCTTTTTCTCAACCTCCACACCTTTCTATCCATGGTCAAATCGTTGGAGAAGAAAAAAAAACCTAAAACCTAGATCCCAAAATACCTCAAATGTTTAAAAAAGACCTTGGATTAAATAAAAGAACCTTGGACCTAAAAAAAAACAAAAGCTGCAGAATAAAGGAAAATAAGGCTGCAGGAATTTTTATTTTTTTAATTTAATTTTGTGGAATTGTCAAGTAGTCACAGAATTACAAATAATACCTTTAAAAAAGATAAAAGTAAGTAAAGCAGTTAGAATAGAATATGTAAAAGTGCTAAATACAAAACAAAAACAAGATATAGATATATATTATTATAAGCCTCTCTTCTATATCCAAAAAGAACTCACTCCAGGTGTTGTACTACTGTGTGACTGTGTGTTTTTCTTCTGTTAATGACGCATTCTTTCCATGGCGGCCACTCCTAATTTTCTGTTCATCTCTTCTTCTTTCCCAAAAAATTCTCCTCTTTGCTGTCACATTCATAATCAACAACAGCATTTTAAATCCCTGTTATCTCCTTTTCTCTTGTTTTTCTTCACTTTCTCTTTTTGTTCACTCACCATTCTCGTTTTCTTTCTTTACTCTAAACTCACTAAAAAAAGAATTAATGAAACCCATCAACAGCTTAAATTAGTCCAAAAAAACTTATCTTTACAGGAATCTAAAGAAGATGAAGTTACACATCAATCTGACCCGACCCATTTGACCCATTCAATTCTTCTTGAGATCTTACCTTCCAGTTCACCTAAATGGGCCAAACTGTTTTCCAATGAATTGGGTAATGATGATAGCCCGAATAAGATTGATAAATCTTGTCTTGATGCGGATAAGGATGATAAGGAGAAGATGAAGAAAAAGAAACGGGTCAAGAAGAAGAGACCCGATTCGAATAGTGAAGAGGAGATGAAGAAGAAGGATTCTGGGGTTGTTAAGGAGAAAGAAGAGTTGGTTTGTTTATACCCTTTTACGAAGTCGAGTAGTGCAACTCAGAGAAAGATTAAGCAGCATTATGATGAGCTTGTTAAGTCTCACGAGTCTAATGGATTGACACTGGCTCAGGTTTTTGTTTCTCTTCTTTTCTCTTTTTTATTATTAATTCCATATAGTGTATGCCATATTTGACTAAAGGTTCCATGTTTATAAATTTTTGGAGACTTATATAGCTCCTGTGTGATGTTTGTATTGAGATTATGATTGTTGAGCAATTTGACCTGCCTTTTGTTCTATATTCATGTCTTTTTTTAATTATTAATTTTGTATAGTATATGCCATCTTTGAATTTTAGTAAAGGTTGCTTCGTTATGTGGTGTTTGTTGAATTGGGATGTTGTGCTTCCTATGCATGACTAAAGGTACCATTTTATAATTTTTGGAGACTTAGACAGCTCCTATGTGCAGGGGCCGAGCTAGCATGCCTTTTACGGGTTCGGCGAACCCAGTAACTTCGATCCAACCCCTGTATTTGTATAAAGAAATCCATTAAAAATGTACGAATTATTTATTTAGAACCCAGTAACTTAAAGAGATTAGAATTCCGAAACCATTAACTTCAAATTCTGGCTCCGCCTCTGCCTGTGTGATGTTTGTATTGAGATTCTGATTGTTGAGCAATTTGACCTGCCTTTTGTTCTATATCCGCGTCCTTTTTGAGATGTTGGAGATCTCCATCCTGGAGGATACCTGCATTTCAAACTTTAACGTGAATATGTTTTTCTTTATGGTTGAAGACCCAGCAGCTTAATTGTTTCAATAAGGCTAAAACTTGCCATACATTGTGGAGTTGGTAGAATGATTTTTTGCCAGCAAGTAGGTAATAGATTGCTCGCCTTTTTAACCATTTTATTTTCTTGTACTTAAGACAGAATTAAACATTTTCCCATGGTAGTAAAGATTCTTGTTAGTCCTTGGTGGGCCGCATTACCTAGTACTTGTGCTGGTGGAGGTAGCAGGTACCTGGTGGAATAATCGAGGTGCACACAAGCTGGTGTAGGCACCGCCATCATCAAAAATAAAAAAAAAAATAAAGATTTTATAGTCTCTTGAGGCTGATCAGTTTGGTTTCACGTAGACACGTATAACAGGATTAGTTGGAAGGAATATATTAATTTGAGAAAGTAGGTGAAAGATGTTGTTTAGGTGTACTGAGTCAATTAACCATCTTCTATCACATTGCAGAAAAAGTTGGAATATTTAGTCAATGTTTATGAATACTTTTGGAGTTAGTTATTAAAAAAAAAATATTTTTGTAGTCAAGTGGTTGATTCAAGAATGACTTGAAAGGACTAATCAACATCTAGCAGGTAAAAAGAATAGACAATAAGATCCCCAGAGTCAAAGCTAGAGGACAGCTCCACTATGTATTATCTGGACAATTTGTTAGAAAGGAACAAGAATTGTTCTGATATGTGGGAAAAGAAACACCTTATTTTTTGTAAAGTTCTCCAAAATCCATGCTTCTGGAGTAGACAAAGCATTGTAACTGATATAGCTCGTAGAATGATCTTGTTAGACTTCTTTTTTTTTTTTTGATTTGCACCGGGTGTCCGAGTCTTTAAGAGCCCCGACTAATTCCGGGGGTGCACAGGCCCTCGGCAAGGAGTTTCCCGCAAGTGCACCACGGTTAATTCAGGTTTTACCCAGTCCGATGGCCCTCAGAAATTGTTTGCACCCAGTGGGTTTCGAACTTGAGACCTTGAAAGGGAGCAAACCCCAAGGCTCAAGTCTATTGCCACCAGGCCAACCCCTGAGGGTTGATCTTGTTAGACTCCTTTAACCTATAGGAGGCGTCTACTCCACACTTTTTTGTAATCTTTCAATAACCCCTTGGTAATGATTGTCAATAAAAAAAACTACCTCAATTTTTTTAGCAGATGTGTGTGCGTTGAGCGAGTATCCACTTCAGGTAGGATTTAAGAAATTGACTTAAAATGATCTTGATACTTTGTCGAGTATTAGCTTTTCACTGAAGTTTGTGAGTTAGTTGCTGATTTGGGTGAAGTGTTAGGATATGCATAAAATGTGTCAACTGACAACTGAGTTAGTGCTCAGTGAGAAAACTTTGTTTTGCCATGTTTTCTGTCAACTATCAGCAGTAGATCTGACGACTTATCACCGTTTGGAGGACAATTATATTTTGAAAATGATCAATGAAACAAAAGATACATTATCTAGTTAATTAACTGATTTGGAAGAATAAACTTTAGTCAAGGATCCTTGGTTGCATGTGATCATATAGTCCTCTATATATATCTATGAAGGACATAACCTTATTCACCATTGCTTTCCTACTTCTATCGATATTCAAATGCAAAGTTAAAATTTTCATTTCACTAAGCAGACATAATGGAATATACGCCAGCTTGACTAAAAGTGAGTGCAATTCTCTGATGCATGTTTTACAGTTTTCATTCTTTCGTTTTAAATCTTTGGATTGGCTTTTCTTGTTCAGATCTTTTAGAATCCTAAATCCTTGTATTATGTTATGCCTTAATGATGCAGGTTGGTCAATTTGTTAATTGTTTGGTTGAAGCAAGGAGTGAGCTACAGCACAAGTATGTTGAATATTTATTTTCTTTTTGCGATAAGTACAAGTATGTTGAATATTTAAATGAGTATTACCAAGATCAGTAGCTTTATTCATCAGCTCTTATAAGTTATGAATTTGAAATATCTTTTCCAAAAGTGCCTTTCAGTTCCCAAATGGCCTTTTCAACGAAGATCAGAGGTCAGAGAGAGTATCATCTCTATTAGTAACTAAATTTGTTATTCCTGAACAGGTCAGAGATCATTCAACGAAGATTCACAATAACAAAGGCCTTACTCTTTAAGGCTGACAGATCTTCCTTTGTTAGACTACGGCAGCAGGTAGTGGGATCTCCCTTTCATCAATTTTTGCTTGAGTTGAAAAACTGTTTCTCATCCCGAATTAAAAAAATATTAACTAAGGTTTATGACTTTCAAGATATACAAGCTAGAATCAGAACAGAAGCGACTGGAAGAGGATGCTTTTGTATATAATTGGCTGCAACAACAGCTGAAGCTCTCGCCAGCATACAAAAAGGTACAATAGACTGAACTGTCACGTTGCAAATGCAACATGAATATTCCATCCATAAAATGGATAAACTTTTGATCTCAACGCTTCAGGAAGGATGGAGAATCATGAATTCTTCTAGATTTTGTCTCATTCTCTCGCCATTTATTTTTTCCTTTTTCCCTTATGTCGTGTTAAAATCTCTTCTTGAAAAGTTGATTCCTTGAGGCTACTATAATCGACTCCAATTACTCTATTGCTTTCTGTTAACGTCTTTTTTTTTTCTTTTTTCTTGAAGATGCTTGAAATAGGTGCAGACATGGAAATGAAAGCAAAATCCAATAAACTAGTCAAAAACACAGATGCTGAGTTGCCTGATATTTCGTTTGAAGAGTTATTAGCACAAGAAAAGAAAGACGCTTTCTGGTCAGTGCCACCTTATCTTCATGTTCTTGAGACGAGAAGGATCCAGTATTTAAATTTGATGGGTTCAACATTTAGGTTCTTGCATGTGCATCCATTTTACTTTTGAAACTCGGGTCAAATTCTAATATTCTAAAAAAAAATAGTGATTTTTCGCACTTATATAGCTATGCTCCGTGTAAATTATATGCTATATCAGCCACTGCTTGAGATTGCTAACTAGATATGATTTTGACTTGCAGGCAGAAGAATGGGAGAACGAAAGCATACGCCGGCTGAGGATTTACTTTTAGCTTTAGTTTTAGTGAATACACTATACATCTTGATACCAGAATCATGCCTGGCACAGGAAATTTTTTATTAGGTGCCTGTGCTTCTTGGGTTGATTTTGGACTGAATAATAGCCATTAACAACTTTCTGTTCTTTCTAGGTATACTTCCCATGCTCCCTGCATATACATTGCTTTGGCTTTTGAGAGTCTATATGCTAACAACAGTTATAGCTGCATCTTTTCCTTCCATTTTGCACTCCTGTTCCTACGGTTGGGCTATGAATTCAATTGGACTGAACACCTAGTTCTGGAAAACAATTTTTACTAACACGTGTTTATATTAAATTATATTAGTTGATCATAATTAAGTGATGGAAATATATTAATCTACTGTGGTTAAGTGATAAGAGTAGATGTAAAGGATGTTTTATGTATTTATTAGATTAGTCCTCGGGCACGCGTGGTGTGCGTGTATCCCATATAAGTAGTATAAAATTTAAAAAGTTACACCGTTTTGTAAATGGATGATAAAATACTTTGAATCATGGTTGCACTTAGAAATCATAACCATGGGAATATTTAAGCGAAGAAAAGTAGGAGAAAGATAAAATATAACAACTACGAATGTTAGCTCTAAAAAATTATTATACACGTGGAAAGTTGAAGAGCTTAACTTTGTAAAGTGAAGAATTTCGATATATGTACCATAATAAATTTTTTGACAATATAAGGCAAATTTAACGTTACAAAATTAACTTTTGTAGCTTATATATTCTATTTACTAATATTGAAGGTGTTAGTAATATAATTATTAGGGGCATAAAAGTCCAATACTATTTCTATGGTCAGTTTAGTCTTTTTGATCTTTATACTTATATATAGTATGATATGATAACAATCGGTGTATATGTCCTAGTCATTTGGGTACTGATAATAGGTGAATTTGACTATAATCACACCTTAAATAATCACCTTCTTGTGTAGTTTTAATGCTAAAAGTGATGACAAAATGCTCTTATTAGTGCTTTTCATGATTTGTAGGTGATATATGTATAAAGACGGCTAAGGAGCAATTTTGGAGTCAAAAGTGATGAAAAAGAGGCCAACTGTGAAATTTCCTAAGTGACCCGTGCAAAAACAGGCCGAAGATTCAGAGAACTGGATCCACCGCGGTTCCACCGCGACCGCGGCAAAACCGCGGTGGGAAGCAGCTGCAGAAGTTGTGAGATTCCGCGAGGGTGTTTGGCCGCGGTTCTACCGCGGCAGAACCGCGGCAGGCGCAGAAACTTCAGGGACCAAAGTGTCAATTACGGGATTTTTAGACCTAAACCCTATTTAAAACATTAGATTTCGCCCAAGAGAGGCATGTATTGATTTTTTAGGTTTCTTAGCAAGGAAAACAATTGTGAGAAAGTATTCTAAACATCTTTCTTCTTTTCTTTTGATTTGATGATGAATTCAAGCTTAGTTTATTCTCCCATATCTATGAGTAGCTAAATTCCTTGTCTAAGGCGTTGATGGAACCTATTGGGTGATGAACTTCTTGTTTATGTGAATACAAATTGCTAGTTTAATCTTTATTTGTTCAACTTCGTGTTCGTTGTAGTTAATTGACAGGATCCTCAATTAGCCGTGCCTATTTAGTGTGCATAACTTGGAAAAGAGTGCATATTTAGGGTATTGTTGAACAACACCACTCCTAGATTATTAGAGGAATCTATAATTGCAGGTTTAAAGGCGGGATTAGGAATAATGAAACCTTGGGTGCAATCTAAATTGAATTGTGCTAAATAAAGCAAGCTAGTGTATCTCGGGAGAGTGCAATAGTAGATTACTGTAATTACTCGGGAGAGATTTGCGGTAAGACTAGCGTTCATGATTGATAGAGAGGTGTGGGTAAATTTATATAAGCATAAACAGAAGGAATTCCATCAATAGGGGAAATCATTGCCTTAGTTTTTTCTCATAATTGTTTACAACCTTATTAGTTTAGTTTACAGCTATTTAGTTACTTGCAAGCTAGTTGTTAAAGAACACTCAACTGAGATTTGAATATTTGGGAAGCTGGTTCTGAAGAATTAGTGGGTCTGAAGATAGTGGTTGATAGGTTAACTCTCTGTGGATTCGACCCTGGGCGTAATACTCGGGTTATATTTGCAACGTCCGCAGAGTCCTTTTTATAAGGCATAGTTGGGCGTGATCAGGTACCAGTTGTGAACTTAAGTAAAAAAAATAGTTTTCTTGAGTGTCATCTTTGCATTCTTTTAGGGAAGATGACACCTTCGTTTAAACAAGAAATAAACGCAGTAAATAAGATCACATTTAATTTTTTTTTTTTTTTAAAAACACACACACACACACACACACATCGATAGGTAACAAATAAGCTTCTTTTCTTTCACATGACTAGTGGAATTTTTTGACTTGGTGGCAAAAATAAGTTCAGGCTTCTAGTCTTTTAGCTCAACTAAATTCCTCATCGAGCAAGAGTAGAATGTAGCTACATTGCTTGTAGGCAATTTTACTTGATGTCTGTCATAATGCCTGGTCAAAAATAGAAAGTGCTATGCTTCAAAGGAAAGCAGCCGCGCACAAATTCATATATCCACCATCATAGACTTTGAAATTCAGGACCAACCAGATGCATTTCTAATAAGTGCAATTAGAAATATAGCGATTGTATATAAAAAAAGATGGTATAAAAGTTACAAGCCAAGCCCTAAGCTAATACCAGAAGACTCAACTGTCATAGCAGGCTGAAAACTCACTCTTTGGCCACTGTGCTATAACCAAGAATCTTTACTGCTTTTTTCCTAATCTCAGCATTATCAGATCCTTTTCACTATACTAATAACAAACTATGAGTTCTCTCTGTCTATCAATCAATCTTCACTGAGGAGTAGATCTTCCGAACAAACCAGAAGCAAGCGTAGAAGCCGATTGTTCCTGTTAACACAAAGAAGGCATATGATGCAATCAACATATAACCAAAATATAATATGCCTGACACCAGCTTTGAGATCTCCAACTTGGTGAAGAAATAGAAAATGGAGTAGAGAAACAGGTATAAAGCGGAGGATCCAGCTGTAAGATAAGCTCTCCACCACCAGTTATAGTCTTCACTGCACAACTGGAAGTAGCAGAGCACAACAGTTATTTCTGCACATGTGATTATCAAGATGAGGAAAACTATGAAGAGAAAGCCAAAGATGTAGTAGAACTGGTTCAGCCATATGGACGTCAAGATGAAGAATAGCTCGATGAAAACAGCTCCGAATGGAAGAATTCCCCCGATAAGTATCGAAAAGGCTGGTTTCATGTACCATGCTTGCTCTGGTACTTGCCTAGGGATTTTGTTCGTCTTAACAGGATCTTCAATGGCTGGCTTTTTGTAACCGAGGTAGCTGCCAACAAATACTAAAGGTACGGAGATTCCGAACCATAAGCACACTAGAGCCAACATGGTCCCAAATGGCAATGCTCCAGAAGAATGCTCTTCCCAGATGAGAGCATTCAGGACGAAGAAGACAGCAAAGAGTATTCCAGGGAACATGAAAGCAGTTTTCAAAGTAATCCTTTTCCACTCTGTTCCTTTAAACATTTTGTAGAAACGGGCAGAAGAATAGCCAGCTAACAAGCCCATGAAAACCCATAGTAAAACCATAGCAGTCATAAGCCCACCACGGTTCGAGGGTGATAAGAAACCCAGCAGAGCAAAGATCATCGTCACAAGTGTCATTCCAAGTATTTGGACACCAGTTCCAACATAAACACACAATAAACCGGAATTAATTGGAGCACGGAAAACATCCCCATGAACAAGTTTCCATCCTGTTTCTTCCTGAGCCTCATCTTGTGTTTCCAATTGATTATAGTTTGCAATATCTCTGTACAAAGTTCTCATCATGATCATCGCAACCATACCAGAAAGGAATAGGACAATCATAAGGGAATTTATGATGGAAAACCAGTGAATCTGATCATCATTCATGAGCAGGTACGTATCCCAACGAGAAGCCCATTTTACCTCGCTTTCCTAAGGAAGAACAATAATAGTAACTAAGATATCTGCAGACAACGAAGAACTGCCTCAAGCCTGACATAGGAAGGACAAATGTTTAAAAAGAGAATACCTTGAAAGAAACGTCATAGGTGAATACAACCTCCTTATCTGCATCTACTTCTTGGGGAACAGTGCTACCTGGAACTAAATTTTTTGTATTCTCATTGCACGTTGTCACCTGAGGGTTCTTATCATCCCACTCCTTGTACTCATGATTGATGCTATCAATAAAATCAAGTCAGAAGAGAATGGGAAAAAAATAAAGAAAAAAGAAATAACACAACGATACTGAAACCTGTTTGGCGTCACTTCGAAACCAACGATACGAGCAGTATCAGTTTCAGGATCCTTATGGTACATGACTCGGAAGCTCAAGTGGTTGTTGATAAAATATTTCTCCTCTTTTCTCTACCAGAAAGAGAATGCAAAAACAGTTAAGACTAAATTCGCAAGGATTAAACCATCAGTCTATAGCAATTCAAACTGTGCACAAACCCCAGCATAATTCCCCTTGAACCCAACACGGAAACCATGCTCGTAAGTAGTAGATTGAATTCCATCTCGCCTTTGTCTAAGAACCGCAACTGGAAGGTTATCTAGAATCCTGCATCATCAGATGAACATTCAATGTTGAAGTCTAATTCAGGTGCAAAAACATGTGGAAGAAATCATGCACAGGGGACTAAACTAAATTCTTAGGGGACAAGAGTAAATAAAATTTTGTCTTACCTATTAACTTTGTGGTTTATATCACACACAAAAACATGAGTCAAAACACATGCAGAGGAGGATTAAATTAAACTCTTAGGGGACAAGAGCAAACTAATTTAATCTTACATATTAACTCTGTATTCATCATCAATCTTCTCCTTGAAGTTCTTTGCAGATTCAGCATCAAGCTTTTGCTTACAGACCACTTGACATGGTTGTTCTTGTCTCATTTGGAACTGTAAATAGTTCAAAAATACAGATGTACTCAGCAAGTATACACATAAGCACGTATTACACACAAAAAATCTTTCTTTTTTATCCTTCGGCAATTATCGGACTAGACAGAAAGAGAATATCTCCTTACAGTATAAACTGAATTCTCAATGCGGTCCCCTCGAAGAACTTCCCCCAAATTCTCGGCACTATTCAAAATCTTTGTAGGTCTGCAGTACTTCAAGAAGTAGTAATCATAGGGAAGTTGTGTTTTTGTAGATGACAGCTTGTTCACTTTGACATTAAGGGGATCACCCTGTTAAAAAAGAATGTCGAAAAAGAAAGCTAGTTAGAAACAACCATGTAGCAGCAGGATGCATAGAGTTGCCAGATCACTTTCATTTTCTTAAGGGGGAACAATCAAACAATAGAAGAAATCCCAAAAACCTATGATAAAACATAGCAAAAACAGTATCTCTCAGCTGATTTTCTTTTCTGGTTATTCTACTCCAAGCAGCCAGTCCAAAGTGTTAAGAAAGTGATAGCCCAATAATTTCTTGTATATGATTTCCATAACATTCTATGCTTAAACCATTAGAAATTCGTCAAACAACTTCAATCTTTGCGTCAAGTAGCTCAACTGCCAAAGCAACACTAGGGGTGGTTTTTTTTCTTTTTTATGATGATGGTGTGTCTAGGCCAGCTTACGCATACGATTATTCCACTGTGTAGAGGCAGATCCAACATCTAAGCTCTATGGGTTCAACTTTTAAGGTTTTTAGTATTGAACCCATTATATTTTTAAAGCTATGAGTTCATACCTAAAAAAAAATTGCAATTTTAGTGAATTTTTACACATAAATTTATGCTCCGCGTCAAAAGTACTGGGTTTAGTTGAACCCTGTAATAACACATTGCATCCGCCTCCGCCACCGGGTACCTGCTACTTCTCACTAGCAGAGGTACCGAGTAACTCTGTCTACCAAGGCTTAGACACATGGAAAGGCAACAACACTATGAATGATCTTTTGATTAAGATTAAGGTCTTCACAACCTCTTCCTCTCTTGAAATAAACTCCAGAGCTAACACACACTCTACATTTCTCTGTTTAGTTGACATAAGCTAACTAAGCTGAAACATACAGATTAGGTATCAATCAAATCTATTCACGTTTATATGCATTCACTTAAAGCACTTTGATTACCAGAAATAGGATTGGTCTATCAACAAATAGATCATCCACCATCGACCATACCCATTACTCTGAGAAAAAAAAAAAACGGGGGGGGGGGGGGGGGGGGAACCCCAAATCAAACAGGGTATAATATTTCCTAAAACTTCACCATTGGGTCAAAATCAACAGATCCAAACCCTTCTCAGTCACAACAACTCAACAAGAATGTAATACTACAGAAATTGCAAAACCCCAAGATTTAAAAGGGTCTAAATCATACAATATTTGTTCATAAAAACTAGAATCCAGCTAAAAGATTATATTTTTTCTAGGAGAGAAAGAAGAAAGAGGATTGGGGCATACAGTTTGAAAATCGCGAGGAGCAACACCGGGGAGATAGAAGGAATTAGCAGAGGAGATGAGGAACACAAGAGAAATGAAGATGGAACTGAGCTGCACCGATTTTCGTCTACCCATCTTCACTTCTCGTTACGCCTAAGGAGAGAGAAGACTGAACTGTGAACAAATTAGAAGCTTTTATGCACACGAAAAAAAAAAAACGATTTCCTTTTTCTGTTCATAATTCCGCCCCTTTTATTTCCTTTTCCTACTTTTTCCCCCAAAATTTCCTTTTTCAAATTATTATACTTTCTATTTTGGAATGTCTGGAAAAAAAATCATTGATAATTTTATTATTATAATACAACTAAAGTACTCCCTTTGTTCACTTTTAGTTGTCAAATATTCTAAAATTAATTTTTTATTTTTACTTGTCATATATCAAGAGAAAAATAATTTATTTTACCTGTTTTGTCCTTATAACTATTTTTGAGATACTCATTCCAAGTCATTTTTCAAATATATTAAGACTATACACCAATTAATATGGGTATCATAATAAATTATACATATTATTTATTATTTATTAAGAGTCGTGCAAAGTTCAAAGTGTACCACTAAAAGTGAACGGAGGGAATATATCATTAATCTCGGTAATTCAAAATCAGTTTTAACTACTCAAATCTTAAATTTTAATATATGATGTTCTGTCATCATGCTAACGTTTTTCAACCATATTTGCAATATTTTAAACTAATAAAATATACAAATCAAATTAACATCTTAAACTTCAAATTCTAAGAAATATTGTCATATGAGATAAAGCTGGGAGAGTATTAGCTCATTTTACAAGGGGTTTGACCCTATAATTGTTTAACCAAAATTACTTGTGTTTGTTTACCAATACACCCTCAAAGTCAACAAACAAAAAAAAAAGGAGTTAGAATGAATAAATAAGATACGTGACTTACTTATTTTTATGTGAAATTTTGTGTACCAAGAAACAATATATAACATTTGCATTATTCAATCCTGCAAGATATTGATGATAATTTCGAATCCGAGTTTCCAAAACAAGGAAACATGTACATTGAATTTCAACCAAAATCAAGCTAGCCAAATTAATCAACTATCTTAGATATTCTGTTAAGCTAATAACTAGAACGTAAAATGAAATATTCATATCACGGTGATCCTCAACATTCCTATCAAAGTGTTCTTTTTTATAGCATAAGATATAACATTATTCAAGTGCAGATCTTGTCATATGTTGATTTTATGGTCAGCTTGACATGCAGTTAAATTTCCTTTACTCTTTTTTAGAAAAAGTGGTAATCTTTAAAAGAATTTATTCAATATAAACTTAAGATGTATGAAACATTAAATTTAATCTCTTAAGTACCCCACAATTTTGCAAGTTGATATTACCAAGGCTTATGTTCTCTTTTGGATAAACTAATAAAAGGATTATAACACTTTCCTCACAAGTTCAACTTTAATTCTGAGTCGCGATAATTAGTTTTCAACTTTCTTTTAGTCATTGAAATTCCAGGCTTCTCTTAGCGTTTGGATTGGAACTGTGAAAAGAAAGACGAGTTTTTGACCAATATTGTCCATTATCTTTGAGGATAGGTCTATTTTGGTCCCTCAAATATAACCCTGAGCATATTTAGTCCCTTAAGTATACTAAAGTGGAGCACCTTTAGCCTCACTGACAGAATGTGTTCAAAAACTAACGGTGTTAACCAACTCTGATTCATTAAGCAAATCTTATGCTCTAAAGCAAAACATTTCCTCTCCTTTACATCCGTTGTAAAAATAATAGCCGAAAAAATAAATTAAATTTGTATATATATACATTTTATATTTTAATATACAAATTTTATATACTTTTTTGACTACTAAATGTAAATAGTTTTTGGCACGGGCTAAAAGTGATAATACAATCTGATTATCATTTGCTTCAATAATATGCGTAGAAGTGATAATGGCAGCTCTATTTTTTTTCAAATTTTGACTTTTCTTTTTGGGAAAATCAACCGAAATTTTTTAAAGTAAAAGTTTCAACGTTAAAATCTTAAATTTATTAGCTCTGTACTATTAGTGGGTTAAAACAAACGGTGAGTGCCGAAACTAACCCCATAACTGATCTTGGACAGATTCTGCCAGTGGGACTAAAGGTGCTCCACTTTAGCATACTTAAGGGACTAAATATGCTCAGGGGTATATTTGAGTGACCAAAATAGAACTACCCTTATCTGATAAGGGAGGGTATTGGCCACAAACTCAAAGAAAGACCACGGAAGTCCTTTTTTAAAAAAAGACAACCACCAGAGTGGAGTACTCCAGTTTTTGTAATGGGTTGTCTTATCAACATTACCAATAATTTACCAGAAGAAGTCACTCAGCTTTCCATAGAAAGGAGGTGTGTCATAATCTTTAAGCCAATGAACAGATATAATTTAGGATTCAATACATAATTAACAAAACCTAGCCATTTGAGCGACTCAGCAAATTCATAGCTTGATGGTAGTTTTTTTTGTTAACATGGTTGCAACATCAGCGCCGTCGCCTATGTGAAGATACTAAGAACAAGTGAGCAGGTGAGACTTGAACTTCTCTAGTTCATTGAGAACCTCATCTTCGGGTCTGTAAATGAGATCAATCATTCGCCATATCTGCAAAAGGTTGGACCATGAGACTTAAAAAATGTCAATGAAAGATGATAATGCACTATTACACATTATGTTTCTTCATGTGTCTTGGATATTTATGGCTTTGCATTAAAATGGCAAAATAAACATAGGGTAAATCATAGCTAGTGGGTCTTGGATATATTTAGGGCTTTGAATTAAAGGGTAAGATTAACATAGGGTAAGCCATGGCCTATTGGTAGCTATGGTGAACTCAGGAAGGACCTTTAGGCGAAGAAAATATCAAATATCATAACAAATTTTCACAGAGAAAAGCAGACACCATTCAACCTTACCAGGGTTACGCCAAGCTTGGCTGAACCTACTGTACGACAAATAATCATTTACAATTTAATAAACACAGCATAGAAGTCTAGGCGAAGCAAGAACAGTGTAATTCAGATTTTAGTTTAATCAGATACGAGCATTTTTTAATGTATGGCAGGTCGATTCAGTAAGATGCATAAAGCAACTAACCGGTAAAATAAACAAGTTTGGCTGTTACCTGTAATGTACCGCCTCCACCAGTACTTTCACCATCATCTGAGACACTAACAATGGTCCATGGATCTGCTGCATTCCAGTGGAAGTCAACCACCTTATCCCTATTTTCATCCACAAAGTCAGTACTCGACACATGGCATAAGTGAAATTCAGATGCTCTCTACTTAACTTCAAAGGCATAAATATACATGATTTTCTTTCTTTTTTTCAAATAAGCAGGCATAAATAAAAGTGATAACCCTCTGGGCTAACCTAACAAAAGAGAGAAAGAAGAATTGACTCTGCTCTTAATATATCCACCATTAGATTTTTATTCTTTACCTTCAGAGTTGGATAGTTAGAGAGAGAAGCTATACTGTCACTCTTTTTTTATACATCAAAAGCAAACAAAAAATAGTCTAATGACCGGTCACCATCGGCCTTGTGCAATTTCACGCGGACATGGTGAGATCTACAATTTATATGAAAAACCTATGTTGGAGAATCACACTAATCGGGTGAAGCTTGAGGTGTGTTACAGAGACTGTCTCTTAAAGATATTTGCCAACAAACGCACATCCCCCAAGATTCAACAAGCTCTCTTCTAGTATAAACTAGAGGTAGAAACAACAAATGTTGATTAGGTAAAACCCAGAGAAGTAGAAGAGGATTTCAATGTCTTTATAAAAGAAAACAAAGGTTTTCATGGTAATAGCTACTTTGACTGTTTGGAGAAAAAACAGGCAAAATGTACACCAGCAAGTTTTAATTGTATTTATGGGCTCAACGGCTAGAGAGACTTTGGGATATTTGACTCAAATTAAATTTGGTTATTTCAAGGTAAGCGAAAAATGATTAAATAGATACAAAAATATTTTTCGAAAAGCAACCTGGATCGAGGTCTATTCTCGCGAGGGGGTGAGGGAGGAGGAATCTACCACTTTCGCCTTTCAGCCCAATACGCCAACTCCTTTACTAACTCTTTACAAGCTCAATAAAGGATGATTTATAGCGAAATGGTGGGGGTGTTGATTGAAGACAGTACCGATCTTGAGAAGCAGGCACCGTTAGCTCTCAACAGATAAAAAGAGAAAGAGCTATGAGTCCAAGTAAGAAAGTACAAGTTCAATTCTCACAGGCCTATCCCAGTGCCAAAGAGACGACAGCAACAATCTAGCTCCCTGTACTACTCTCAGTAAATACCATTCTCTTTGTTAGGAAGTAAGAGCGTCGATAGGATAGTCAGAAAGTCTGTTCAGGAAGGAGGAAAGTCAACTCCTCCAGCATTCATTTTGAAGAGAATCGAAACAAATGAAGAATGAGCAAGTTAAGAACTTCTGGTCAAGAGATCCTATTCAAGTGAATAGGATGACGTCTTGAAAGGAGGAGATTTATCGAGGATTGCAGGAGTTTGTCAAAACCCTGATGCACTACAAGGTGCCGATGGCTTTAATGTCTACACGCCGAGAATACAATTGATACCATTGATATTAAAGGATATTTAGTGTCATAGTAGCAACAGGCTCTCTACCCCCTCGGGGTAGAGGTAAGGTCTGCTTACACACTACCCTCGCCAGACCCCACTAGTGGGATTTCACTGGGTCGTTGTTGTTGTAGTGTCATAGTAGCAACAGAGGATGTTCAGGGAGGGAAGCCTGTTCCAGAGATGTTTGTCTATGCAGCAAAGCATCTATGATACACATACAACCACAGAAATTTGACACCAACTTGGTGCAAGGTCAATATGTTACATATACAACCATAAAAAATATCATTGTCATGGATTTTACTCTTTTCTTTTCTTTATGCAGGATATGCCACCCAACCCCCGCAGCCCCATCTACTTTCTCTTTTTTCTTTTCTTTTGGAGGCACAGTGTGTGTATGCGTGTTGGGGGGTGATAATAATCAGTCAGACGCATCTCCACTAACGCATTAAGGACATAGAAGGAAAAGAGAACTAGAACCATGCAACAAAATTTAATATAAAATAATCAAACTGCAAATTTATACCTATGTCCAGCGTGACGAAAGAATAAGCCGGGAGGAGATGTTGAAGCTTTTCTACCAGCAGAGTCCTCCATCTTACCAATCTGGGAGAAAATAATTTTCGTTGAAACTACTAACAATGAAGTATAATTTCTTTAACTGTAAAATAGGAACAAAATCCTTAGATCATAACAATAGCGCCACCTGAATGAAGCAAATGATAAGCTATAAACTTGTTGGCAATGTCACTCAATAGGTAATTCCAAGAAAAAAAAAATTACTACTATTGTGAGCCTAACAAATAATGATGCCTTACTTTGGGG
>NW_017672904.1:92209-99330 GCF_001879085.1 Nicotiana attenuata
GGGGGGGAGCTTACATGGTACCCAAAAAATGGCAGTCACTTCTAACTTGATTGCCAATATTTAGAGCCTATTTGGTTTTATGCATACTATCTCTGCTTATTTGAATCCATTTGGTTTTGTGCATACTATCTCTGCTTATTTGAATCATTGGATAATATATTTATTACTTTATGCAAGTCACAGAAGTGATCTTTTAAAGAGTAATCAACTTGATTTGTGTCATTAACTAGAAGAGCTTCCTTAGCATATGGTCCATGAGGAAAAGGAAAAAAACAAGAAAATAAGAAGATAAGCAATTAAATTGAAAAACAAAAAGAACTAACAATCTTTAGCTTTTTCCCTCGAAAGATATTTCTTTGAGCTGCCAAAATTTCAAAAAAAAAAAAATAGAGGAAAAGATACATTTATCAGCCTTTCGGCTTTGATCAACCGACGGAGAGGGGGCTTTGCTTAACTCGCAAAGTAACAACTTTTCATCTCTTTGAAAGACCCCCCCCCCCTTAACACACCCAAAATAAACCACAAGAGAGGAAAGAATCTCCTACCTTTTCATGATCCCAGATGTTCAGGATACCATCCTCTGCAGAACTTCCAAAGACTGATGATTTATCTGGGGACCACTGGAGCAGACAATTTTTATCAAACACCAGTGCAGGTCTCAAATAGGTTACCCTTATTAACATAAATAAGGGTGGACAGCAAAAGCAAGCAAGCATGTCAGTTACTCTCAGACCTGTACACAAAGCACAGCAGCAGTGTGGCCCTCAAAGATATGTATAGGCGATCCCACTCCCCCAGAAGTGAGGTTTCGTCGATCAAACATGCGAATAGTGTTGTCTGCCGACCTGAAGGAGGCATAGCCATAATCTTAAGGCTTCCACAGAAATTGAAAAGCATCCATGGAATCATGGAACCAGACATTCACATAAAGGGAAAAAACAAGGATAGACACCACATAAATATTGCAGAAAGCTTAATGTATTGTCTGAGGATGAACCTACTTAAACATCATAATTCAACAGGACAAACAGTTACAATCATTACCCAGTCAAAATATAATTTACATCGTGAGGATTCCAATCAACACAATGAAGATCAGCATTATGAGCCTTTTCTACCTGCAGGTAAAATTATCAGATCCCAAAGTCCAATCAGAGACATGACTATGACCAAAGAAACAGAAATAATATAGTAACGATTATAGTAATAATAATGATAAGAAAAAAAAAGGAGACATTTCAAGGAATGCATAAAGAATAGATATGTTAATGGAAAGACTAATAATAGGTAATATAAATGTCGTTACAGAACTGAGGTTTACATGGTGGAATCCTATTTGAAATGTTTAATCAGCTTTAAATAGGGCCAAAGAAAAAATGTGTTACATCCATTAAGGCCATAAATCATTTTCTACAGCAGCCTCTAACTAGTCAAACTCACTTGCACTTACCAATATCTAAGAATTATCACCACCTTATAACAATTTCCATCGCCATTTTTCCTAAATCCTACTGCTACTCGCTACCACTTATCGCCAAGAATTACTACTCAAGCTTAACTTAACTCAAGAACACGGTTCAGAAAACAAGTTTTTCTCGTATAATTTGCCAGAAAAAAATATTGAAGGAAAAATGACCAGAAACAACCAAAAATAACTGCAAAGACAACAAATTACTAAAGCATTTCAACATAGATAGATAGGACCCGGTTGAAGAAAAGACACCGGAAGGTCAATCACAAATGCCTCATCTGTACAACCATATCTGGCTCATTGTCTCTCCGCCTCTAATATTTCAATTTTATGTGTGTTCCAACTAAAATATTACTGCCTATCTACCTGACATTACAAACTACAACATGAAGAACAGGCAATATGACAGAAACACCCTTCTGACCTCCCCACACACGAAAGCACAGAGGCCACAGATCTTTAGTATGATTTCACTATAAATAAGGAGAAGTCATCTTTTAATATAAGCACAAATCAAGAGAAGTTCTCCACTTATCCACAAAGAGAAAAGGTAAAAAACAAGATAAGTTACTAAGTGCTTGAGCAAAAACAATGATTACAACCTTGACAGCAGGAGAAGAACCAGTTCTTGCATCCCACAGTATTAGGCAGGAATCATCTCCAACACTGCAAAACTCCTGTGCACTTTATAAAAAAGAGTAATCCAATAAGGATATGTGAAGCCAGGATAAGAGATGAACAAATAACTTTATTTTTTCCTCCCTGTTCTTTTTTCTCTTTATCTTTTATTTGAAAAGTGGTCAGAAAGCTACTTCATCCAGGGGGAAAAAGAGGAAAAAGGAATAGAATGGCTTAACTTTGAAACTCGTAAGACATAATGCAGAAGAAAAGAAGTTTGATATGTGACATGACAGCTCAACAAGTATTATCTCATCTTCAATCAAGCTCACATTACACAAACGTTTTGACAGTGTTAACCCCAAACAACATCAAGTCTCACAACACCTAACGAAACACTGAAGGGCTAAACTCAACAGCTTATACAACATGGGAGATGTGATAAACATGAGCTACCTGGAAGGGCAAAACTGAACATCTTCTACGGTATCATCATGTCCTTGGAAAATACCTCGAGCTTGAACAGTAGGGCCTTCTGCAGAAGGTTTCGAGTTACTTGCTCCAGATCCAGGAGACTTTGTAGCTCCCTGGTCTGCTGCTAAAGTAGACACATGATCATGAATGCTCCACAGAACAACCGATTTGTCCTTCCCTGCAATAATTAATCCATGAGTGCATGACCGATCATACACAAGCTCGAAAAGTTAAAAAATATCTGAGGTAAGAACTAAAGGAGGTAATATTAATTGACTGCAGGCATCAATGACGGTAAGAGGCTGAACTCTGATGTGGTCCAAAAGTTTCCCCCTAAGTTAACTAAAGATCTCCATTAAGGAAAAGTATTATAGTCCCTCCAACACAATTCATGTGACACGCTTCAAGAAAGAATAATATACCATAAAACTCTCAAATCTTTCAGACATACAACGTTATAATTCAACTTTAAACCATAATATTATGTTCTTCGTCAAGCTAACTTATCAACAACTACCCTGATTAGATTTTGTGCCAACTAGGTTGTGTCATACATTATTACTCTTTGAAACGAAATTATGGGTTTACCTAGCCAAAAGGAATACACCACTAAATCAACTCAGGCGTCAAAAAGAAGGAATTGTTTCATAACGAATAATGTGGACTACCCTGGTAGCTGGAAAATGCTATCTAAGGAATGAGTTGCAAAAACCATATGACTCGGCGGCTTTACCACCTCCCGCCACCAATGACCAGAACATGTCACTAAGGAAATAAGCTAAAAAGAAATAGAAAATTTCTGAAGACCGCCAACTGGTTACCAATTATAAAACGACACATTATCCATTAAAAAATATGCAGTTAACCATGAGCTGCTAATTGGAATAGAAGTAATCACAAAATCCTCGAAAGAAGAGAACATTCAATGACTGGTTGGTCAACCTCCAGAGAGCACAAAAGGCTCAGAAGGGCACATAGCGAGCGCAAATTCAGCATTGTCTTGATGTCCAGTCAATATCTGCAGGTAGATATAGACTATCAGTTACTACTTATAAGATACAAAGTTGGAAAACTGAACCTGTTGTTAAAAAACCCACCAAGTCCGGTCGAGAATTATTTACGCCCAAGGTAGCATGACGGTTAGGCTGAGACTCAACATCCCAAATAAGAACCTAATCCCAAAATTTCCAAGGTCAACTTAAAGATTTCAATGGTTACTAAAAAGAAAAAGCAGCCACCAGGGAGGAAACAAACTTGCATGAATAGGGCTAAAAAGGGAAATTGAAATATGCAGAAGCAGATGCTTACATCAGGACTGTCAGTGTGTGTAGCCACAATCTTGCTATCCTGAGGGAGTTCCCTAATTCGATTCACCTGAAATCACATTATAGAATGCTAACAGATCTGTTAAAGCAGATTATGGTATTTCAAGTACATATTCCATGTTATGAGTGCTTCTGTAATCGATGTTCTTAAGCAACAAGGGTCCAGTATATCCCATTCTTATAGTAAGTATAAGAAAGGAGAACAACTAGTATAATTGTAAGGATTCAGCAAGATACAATGATCAATTCATTTTCACAGGAGAAAGTTCCACTGACACCAAAAGAATCACGAAGAACAAAAAAGTTGCACAAATACATTGGAAACATTCTATATGGAAAATAATTTTTCCCACTAAATGAGGGAAAAAGGTACTGGCAGAAGTTCAAAATTATGTAACCAGAAATTGTGGCATATAGGCGCTAATAATCCATTTGAATTGAATCTCTTCTAAGTCCACTTCAAAAGTTATAACCCCAGATTATCTGTGTTGGGAAACAACACCTGGTTTGGTTTATGCTATATGTTTCTAATTTAATTATTTTTTGTCTTGCTACAATATGTTTCACCAATTTTTCCTCCGAAGATATCTATGCAAGAGTGAGTAATTATCAGTCAACATAAATGCAGAGTCTAAAACCGGAATTTAGTATGAAACCATGTGAGAAAGTTCCATACAAGCACCTAATTTCAAATATTTTGGTAATAATTCTAGATGACAAAACAAAATGCATTAAACGCTCAGCTGGATTAGTGATGAGACAAGCTACCAGCGGAAAATAACCATTCAGGAAATTATACAAAACTGAACAGCAGAAGTCGTCAAGTGCACTGCCTGTATTCTAGTGTAACACAAAATCTTAACAATATGATCTAATTATGAAATAAACCAATAAGAGAAAATTTCATGTTTGAATCCTATAATAAGATAGGCCAAAGAAAGATGTACCTCACCGGGATGAATAATAGTTTTATACTTCTTTACAAAAGGCGAACGTGCTTCTTCGTTGAACTGAAAGATAGACAATCAAGATCATAAAAAGTGAAAAGGTGGAGGAAGAAATAGGACAGGCTTGCATCTATGCACATGGAGAACACCTGAGATATGTGTTGCGCTGCTGCAACCCTAGGTTTTACAACTTCACAATTAGCTATGACAAGCGTATTTGGAACGCTACCATCAGTCTGCAGAGGAGGGGAAGAATAGGATCCAAATAAAGATTATGATGAGAATAGAGATGACATTTAGCAGTGATGTAAGAAAATAATGAGGTAATTGAACTGAAAGGATAATAACAATAATTACCACACCAACTAAAGATTCTAAAGCAACAACTGAACAAATAAATATTCTTGACGCTTCCAGTTCGCTACTTACTAACCTTATTTATAAGAATATCTATCAAGGCTAATCTAACATATTTCCATCATTAAAACGTCACATATAAATGACAAGTTAATTAAAGGACGTGAAATGATAAACTTGCCTGCTCAGAAAGGTAGAGGCGCTGGCGGTTCTTGTAAGTTGCTTGCTCAAACTGGGGGCCCCACCTGAAAGAGAGAAGCAGTAATTTTCAGTTATTGGTATCTACAGCTTAACCAAAGAAGCAATTCCATCTGCATGAAGAAGCTGCAATCTCAGTAAAACTATTGAACCTCTAAAGAGATCTAAACGGACACATCAACAAAGAGAGAAATAATATATAAACCTAATGGCAAGAATCAGCAATCAAATACGCCAGACAACCTGCATTCCAACAACAGATGAACCAAGAGTAGACTTCACCCGTTCACCGTTCAACTCAGTGACATGATTGTGGGCTGAGTTTGATTAACAAACATTGCACAAGAACATAGGTATACTTCCCCTCTCCGTCTACCCACATCCTCTCTTGTCCTCGAACTAAGAGAAGACTACTTAGATGATTCAGTAAAGTCATTTATAGACCCTTAATAATGATTTTCACTTGGAATTCTAGGTTACAGCCTTAAATGAAAAGTTTAAACGTGAATTATTCATGAAGTAGCTTCCTGGAGCACTAACCCCCACCCCAACCCACCCACACCCACACAGAGCAAAGAATTTTAAGAAACCTACAGAGCAAGAGTATTAACAAATGAGTCAACTAACAATGGTCAATGGGCAGTTCAAAACGCATAATGCATAGACAAAAAGAGAGTACGGGTTAACAAAAACGGTGTAACAAAACCCTAGAAAGAGAGAAGAGTGGGAGTATATACGAACCGACAAGAGAGGGAAGGCCAAACAAGGTTGTGGTTAGCAAGCCAATCGTAGAGAACAGGAACCAGTGACTTCCACTGTGTGTAACGTTCATCCACCGACCGCTGTTCTCCGCCTTTCGCCGCTCTCTCTTCCTTCATCTCTGTGTCTTGCTCTACTCACGTTTTCCCGCCTCTGCTCCTTATTTACCGTTCAAGCCTCTGCTGCTGCGCTTAAAGGCTTTTTTCCTATTTGCCTGAAAGGACAACACGCGGAACATTCGAATACCCTTTGGGGATTCCAATTAAATATAGCTCCGCTACTTCAGTCATTTAGGAAAAATTATACGTTTTCCTATTCCTCCTCGGAATTCGGATAGGGTTTTCACCTTGCCATTCTATTTTTTTTTTTTACTTGCCATATTTGGATTTTGGTTTTATTAGTTTTTGAAGATTGATTTTGAAAAAAAAATAATGTATTGAATAAAAGTATTTTATTAGTTTTTTGTTATTTTTATTAAAAAATATTTTTTGTACAAATGATAATAATTTTTTTTTTCTTTCCCATCTGTATTTGGTACCTATATCGGATCCGACTAAATCTAGATTCGCGTCTGAAAATCTAATAATATGGATTAGTGCTCTCTTACAAAGGTATTATTAAATGTATTGAACAAAATTGATATCTTTAAATATTTGATGACTTAATTCAATGCATATAAAATTAGTATTTGATGATGAATGCAATTTTTGGTTTGACTGGGAAATCAATTAGGTTTTGATATATTTGTACGCGTTTTAATTTGACACGTCACGAATTTTCCTTAAAAAAAAAAATAGTTGTCTTATTTTTTTATATATGTAGATTGAAAGTTAATACACTCTTTGTGAAATTACTCATTTATAAGTATTTTTTTCACAAATGCCATTTCAAGCTAGTTAATGAATTATTAGGATCAAACTCGTAAGCATGCATTCTTGTTGACAAAATTACATACAAAACAAGTATATATAT
>NW_017672904.1:99350-127463 GCF_001879085.1 Nicotiana attenuata
ATATATATATATATATATATATAAATATATTGCCAAAATTTGAGTTTTATCGAACAAAAAAACATTAAACTCACCTATGAAAAGGAGTTATTGATACGTTGTGCAAGGTATTATAATCACTAGTATTCGTACCCGCGCGTTGCGCGAAAAATGTTAAATATAATTTTGATAAGAAAATAATATTTGTAAAATGCGGTAGACACAAAGGAACAAAATAAGGTGTGAGAAATTCCGAAACTTCTTAAGGAACAAAATAACTTTGGTTGAAAAACATAATTATCTACATTGCATTCTTACTTTGGTTCATCATAAAGGTAAAAGGCTCTGATAAGAAAAACGAAGAGCTATAACTTTACGCTAGTCATGAATGTTAGCAGAATTATCTTCATTGCATTTCCTCCATTTCCTTCAAACTTGGTTACTCCCTTTCTAACTTTGATTGAAAAACAGAATTATTTTTTGGTCTGCAATTGACTCAATACTAAGGCAACTCATGCTTTTATATACCAATCTTTCAACCTAAATATTCAATAATTATAGAAATAGCTTGCTCTCCTTCATTGTTCTGTAATCCAAAAAGATAAGCATAGCGTTCATACATGGGCTGTTATTCACTAAAAAAAACTTTCCTTAGGAGCTCGACAAAGGAATAATCAGCAGAAGCAGCTTGGACTATGGACAGAAAGGGTGACGACAACATTCTTGAGGAACCGTCATCAGTTCCTATATTCTTCAACTCTTAGATTGGATTGAAAGCTACTTCACATGTCTTTCAGACCTCTTGACCTGGAACTGAAGACAAACTTCTTTGTAGAAGTGAAATATTTCCTTTATAAAACCTATTGCAGCAAGACTAAGTAAAATAATAAGAAAAAAAAACTGTGAGGCACTTACATTCCCTCTGCCATTAAGTCTTTTCACCCATTATATGACACTAACAATACGAGCAATAAATTGAGGAGGCCTCATTAATGATAAATCACAAAAGTAATCATACTTTTGTTGTCAAAGTAACAAAGAGCACAATTAAATAATGAAGTATCAAAAAATATCTAGCACCTAGCAGTAAGCTATTCAAAACCAGCAACATTAGGAAATTTATCATATTGAGTATGAGGATAAGCTTTTTATTTACCAAATTTATCTTGTCGAGTGGACCTCCAGCAACATTAGGAGATATTCGACTTCGATAATATGGAAAACTTTATTTTATCTCCTGAAATTTTTACCTGAAGGAACAAAAGGGCTCATCATATTAGTATAATTTATCATAAGAAAATATTACTTGAAAAATATGATAGAAATAAAGGAGCAGGAAAGAATTCTGATTTTGTTGTATTCATTGGCTCGTTATATATGTTGAAGTATTTTTTTCTCTTCGTAATATTTATGTACATAATCGACACTCATTGTACGTTTCAAACAAACACAAAATAATTTATCAACTGCAGTTTAATTTTATTACCATATAAGAAAGTAGTAAAAAACGTGATGTAATAATACTGGAGACATGTCTTGACATAACAGCTTCTAGCATCATTGATGGAGTACTATATAAGAGAAAAAAACTAAATAAATAATGCAGCATAAATGGTGTTCCAAAGTAGAGCAACCAAACAAAAGGTAAGCAATAGTAAACATATCCAAGAAAGTTGTAAATGCGCATAACCAGCATATGCACCATATGCATATAGCGAAGGATCCTGGGTGGCTCCATACGCATAGGCATCATAACCTTATCCATAGCCATAATAAGCGTTCCATTGACTCGGATCAGCAGGCTGACTCCAAACACCAGCGTCCTGCAAGATAGCACCATATTGATCAAATGCTAAACAATTAATAACTCGTGGAATTAAGCAATTCAGATCTATAGTTGATACCAGCATGCTGAATAACAATTTGCATCTTGCATATACACGCATCACATAAATGTCGTTAATGAATAGATCCATATATAGCACATAAGATTTTATTATGTTTGTGGTAAATATTGACCTATCTTGAATGGACAACTTTTCAGAGCCTGATACGAATTTGTTCCAATCACTGGCTACAGTTAACCCGATGGTCATTCCTTCAAACTCTTCTGACTTTAAATGGCTTATTAATGAAGAATCTTACCAATATTAAACAATTTTATGACATGGATAACCTCTTCATGACACTTGCATAAGATCTTAAAGACTGCACTTTGTGGCTAAAAATAAACATTTACCGGATTATTTTCGCCTGCTTAACTGTCGGACTCCTGCAATAATTTTATGACATGAATAACTTCTTTGTGACACCTTCCTAAGATCTTAGAGAATAAAGTGTGTGGCTAACAATAAAAATCTAGAAGGATAATCTTCACCTGCTTAGCTGTCGGACTCCTACCCCATGAAACACGAACAACTTGTTAACCAACCACAGCACCCTGCATCCTCTCGATTGCTTCTTCAGCAGATGACCTGTATAGTGAATATTAACGGACAAAACTTGAAAGAAGAGTAAAAATGCTAGGAATAAGTAAAAGATCAACATCTCTATGATTTGACATATTTGTATATACCCGGCAGCAAACTGCACAAAACCACAGTCCTTGGAAGCAGGGATCTTAACATAAACAATTTCCCCAAACTGCAAAAATACTTGTCTCGGTTCCTCCTCAGTTAAGTTGGGGTCCAGATTACCAACATAAACCTACAGTTAAGCAAAGACTGTTAGAAGAGAACTGGAAATATGACGTAACACATTCCAAGTTCTTAACTTACTGTTGTATTATTCAAGTCATTATCTACAGGAATAGTCTGCATTGTAGGAGGATAAACAGCAGACAGATAAATAGGTGCATCAAAATAAAAATTCACTGTTTAGTGTACTAAGGAACAGAAAGTAAATCAAAAGATTACTGCATTTATAAGCTGCACGAATCTTCCAAGCAATGACTTGAGTGACCAAGAAATTTAATGTTTTTTCTCAGATAATTATTGTTCTCTTCAGTTATCAAAGGTGCATCAGCAAGAAAAATGAAAAGTTATGGGAACTGTTCCTGCAAGTATTTTATGGGTTGTGTAATCCGAAACTTAAAGACGAGATTGATACTCTAATAGAATTCCATTGAACATTACAGGTTTAAGTTATGAACTGTATTCTCATATTGCATAGTCATTGGGATTCGAGGTTAGCTCACACATAATGAGCACTTCATGCTTCACCAGTTGGTAAGGGATCAAATCCCACTCAGATAATTATTGTATATGGTTTTCTCCCTTCATTTTGAAGAGTATGAAGAGCAACAATTAAATTAATATCAATATGTACATATTACTTTATAAACAAATAACAGAGAATCACAAACTGATTTCAAAATTTATCCAAAAGTACAACATACCTATCTAATGTTCAGGAATCAATGCAAGAGCTCTTTTTCCATTTGATTCATGAATCTTAGCAAGAAATGTAGTATATAAACCTCAAAAATAACATTGATTATCTTTCTGTCATGACCCTAAAGCCGGACCCGGTCGTGATGGCGCCTCTCGTGAAGGCAAGGCCAGCCGATACAGTCCCACTCCATTCTTAAGCAATTAAATAATAGAACTAAGTCTAAATAATACTAATAAATCCCAAAATAAGGTAAATAATACTATTGCGGAATAGACATAGCCCGACATCGGGGTGTCACAAGTCACGAGCATCTCCTAAGGTCTAAATACAACGGAAAATTCTGAAAATGCACTAAATACAGTCTAATGAAATCAGGAGGGAGAAAAGCAGTGTTGTGGACGTCGGACAACTACCTTGCTAAACTCCGATGACTCTGCCTCTGAGCAACCAATACTCGCTACCGGGTCCATAAATACCTGAATATGCACACAAGGTGCAGGGAGTAAAGTGAGTACTCCATAATAAGAAATCGCGTAAAGGCACATCAACAGGCTATAAAGAAGCAGTGAAAGCCAGTAAAAATAGTGAAACAGTGAAAATATGTAAAGTCCCTTCAGTTCAATTTAAACTTCTTCAAAATGCCTTTTTAGCAGTTAAGCAAGTAAATGACAGGCAACTAGAAATGATAAACACGTAAAGAACCGCCCCTCGGGCACAATATCAATAGAATCAGCACCTCGGGCACAACACCAACAGAAGCAGCCCCTCGGTCAATAACATAGAACAGTACCAGCCCCTCGAGCTATATCTCATATCACAATAGGTACCCGCGCTCACTGGGGGTGTACAGACTCCGGGAAGGGCCCATTACGGCCCAAGCGCAATAATAATCCATCTCGTGGCATAACCAATCCGGCCCTCGGCCTCACATAATAAACAGAATCATCACACTGGGTACCCACGCTCACTGGGGGTGTACAGACTCCTGGAGAGGCCCCTTACGGCCCAAGCGTAATATCAAGCCATCTCGTGGCATAATCACATAGGCTCTCGGCCTCATATCAACAAGCCACCTCGTGGCGTACAAAATCTCAGGCCCTCGGCCTCATAATCAACAAGCCACCTCGTGGCGTACAATATCTCAGGCCCTCGACCTTACTCGGTCAGAATCTCATAAGCCCCTCGGGCAACAGTAAAACATGATGTTCAGTCCAATTGTCATTTAAAAGTATCGTTTAATGTATTTAAACAGAGTAAGCATGGTTGAGTTATGAAAATAGTGGTATATAACATGACTGAGTACAAGAATAAAGTCAAATAGTGAGGAAATATCAGTAACCCCTAAGGGTCCAAATAGTTGGCACAGGGACCAAATATGGCATTCAGCCCAAAACAAAATGATAACAAACAGTTTTCAATCAAATACGCGATAAAACCATCATTCGGGATGGACTAAGTCACAATCCCCAACAGTGCACGACCCCACGCTCGTCATCTAGCGTGTGCGTCACCTCAATATAGCACCACGATGTGCTATCCGGGGTTTACCCTCAGGACAACATTTAAAATCATTACTCACCTCGATCCGATCCGATCCAAGCTCTCGCTCGCGATGCCTTTGCCCTCATGAATCGACCTCCGGATGCTCCAAATCTGGCCACAATCAGTACATAACCATTAAAATATGCTAAGGGAACAAAGCCCACTTGAAAATATCCAATTTACATCGAAAATCCCGAAATTGCTCAAACCCGGCCCCCGGGCCCACGTCTCGGAATCCGATAAAAATCACATCAATAAAATCCTCATCCTCTCACGAGTCTATACATATCAAGAACGTCAAAATCGGACCTCAAATGGCCCCTCAAATCCCAAATTCTAGGTCTCCAATTACAAGCCCTAGTTCTTCAATACTAGGCTTAAATTCCATGATTCATTAGGTATAATTCACATAAGAATCGAGTATAAAGTCCATAAATCTTACCTTCAAGTGTTCCTCCTTGATTCTCACTTTAATTCCCTTCAAGAAGCTTCAAAATCGCCCAAAAATGGAGGAACTTAGCCTCAAAATCGCGGAAATGAGCTTTTAAAACATTCTGCCCAGCACTTAAAATTCCTTAATCGCGATCGCGGGAAAACCATCGCGATCGCGAAGCACAAACTTCGCTGGCCCAAATTTTACCCTACGCGGTCGCGGGTATACTCACGCAAACGCGATGCACAGGACCTTACACCTACGCGATCGCGAATAGAGCCACGCGAACGCGATGCACAACTTGCCCAACTCACGCGATCGCGACTCAAGTTACGCGATCGCGAAGCACAACCTGAACTGCCCCCCATCAAAGCTCTACGCGATCGTGAGACTCCCTACGCGATCGCAAAGAAGGAAAACCTGCAACAGCTGAAGCCCAAAAATCTGCAACTTCTCAACATGCAATTTCATCCGTTCAACCACCCGAAACTCACCCGAGGCCCTCGGGACCCCAACCAAACATGCCAACATATCCCATAACATCATTCAAACTTGTTCCAACCTTCGTAACGCTCAAAACAACATCAAAGCACCAAATTTTCACCGGATTCAAGCCTGAGAATTCCAAAATCTTCTAATGTCACGACCCCAGTTCGCCCTCCGTGAACTATCGTGACGGCACCTAATCTCTACGACTAGGTAAGCCTAACAATGCGGAACATAAACTAAACTTGCGGAATAAATAGTCAAAAGCCAAAAATAACTGAAGGAAGCAATATTTAAATGTCGCTCGGCATATACACACAACTTCTCAGAATCTGATACACTATCCCAAAACCCGAAAACTCATGGTATCCCGAGGATCTCTTGATATACTTGGGATCTCTTGGTATCCCGAGGATCTCTTGGTATCCTCAAAAAAATATACGGGGGATCTCTTGGTATCCCGAGGATCTCTTGGTATCCTCAATATACGTGCCAGGGATCTCTTGGTATCCCGCACCTCAGTCCAGATCATAAGTACTTGCAGGGGATCTCCCGGGATGCCGTCCCGTAGTCCCAAATTAAAAACGCACAACAGCAACACAAGAATACTCAATAAATGCTAAATTCGTAATAAGTAAACAGATAAGTCTAGCCTAACATGCTTCACGTAATGCAATTAAGGCAATTTAAGCAAATAGGCAATTAAGTCAACTAAGCATGCTTTTCTAAACTAACAACGGGCCAAAATACGCAAGTATAATGAAACAGGAGAAGGAACTCAATTGAAATACTTAAAGAAAGTCAGATTTTCAACAATTAGCTCAAGTACGCGCTCGTCACCTCACGTACGAGGCATTTCAATTACCACGATATCAATCCTAAGGGGAAGGTCCCCCACACAAGGTTAGACAAGCCACTTACCTCGAACAAGTGCAAGTCAACCCGAAACCATGCCTTTGCCACGAGTATCCGACTCCAAATGGCCCAAATCTATTCAATTCAATTTTATAATGTAAATAACACTTCAAATAACTGATTCTATAATTAAATTCTAAGCTAAGACGCGAAATTAGGTAAAATAACCAAAATGCCCCTCAGGCCCACGTCTCGGAATCGGGTAAAATTTATATTTCCAGATTCCTCATACTCTCACGAGTTCAGGCATACCAAAATTATCCAAATCCAAGGTCAAATTCCCAATCAAAAGTCAAATTTTAGGTCTAGGAACTTTCTTCCAACTTTTCCCCAATTTTCATCCCCAATCCGAATTTAAATGGTGAGATTAACTATAGATTGATGGAATATAACTAGAAAGGGTTAAAGAATCGTTACCCAATGATCTCCTCTTTAATTCCCTCTCAGAATCGCCCTCTCCCGAGCTCCAAATCATTTTTTCAACTTTTGAAACAAAACCCTCGAAATCTCATATTTTTGCCCAGCTGTTTCCGCAACTGCGGTCCTGGGACCGCATCTGCGGTCCCGCTTCTGCGGAAACCACGTCGCATCTGCGACTTTCATTTAATTGCCCAGGAGCCGCATTTGCGATTTCCTTTTCGCAGATGCAAAACCGCATCTGCGGTACTCCTCCCGCATCTGCGAAATCTGAAGAAAACACCAACACCCGCTTCGCGGTCTCTACGCCGCTTCTGCGGCTCCGCACATGCGGAACCCCAACTGCAGGTGCGGTTATGACAGGTACCAGCTAAAATCTGCAATCTCTCAACTTCAAAAATCTTTCCGTCAACCACCCGAAATCATCCCGGGGCTCCCGGAACCTCAACCAAAAGCACCAACATTACCTAATACCTTATTCAAACTTGTACCAATCCTTAAAACACCTAAAACAACATCAAAACCTCAAATTAACCATGGATTCAAGCCTAAGAACTCCAAATTTCTCAAAATACGCTTTCGATCAAAAACCCAACCAAACCACCTCCGAATGACCTGAAATTTTGCACACATATCACAAAAGACATAACGGAACTACCGGAACTCTCGGAATCCCATTCCGACCCTCGGATCAAAATCCCACTATCGAACCGGAAACTTTAAAATTCAACTTTCGGCATTTCAAGCCTAAATTAGCTACGGACCTCCAAAACACAATCCGACCATGCCCCTAAACCCGAAATCACCTAACGGAGCTAATGGAACCATCGGATTTCCATTCCGAGGCCGTTTTCATACTGTTCCGACTTTGGTCAACTTTCCAACACTTAAGCTCTCATTTAAGGACTAAGTGTCCCAAAACTCTCCGAAACTCAAAACCGAACATCCCGGCAAATCAGAATAGCAGAAAGAAACTTGGGGAAAGCAGTTAATAGGGGATCGAGGCATAAATTCCAAAAATGACCGGTCGGGTGGTTACATCTAATTTTCGCTTTCGATCAAAAAGTATATCAAACCACGTCCGAATGACCTGAAATTTTGCACGCACATCCCAAATGACACAACGGAACTATTGCAACTTCCGGAATTCCATTCTAACCCCCATATCAAAATCTCACCTATCAACAGGAAAACGCCAAAATCTCAATTTTGCCAATTCAAGCCTAAACCTTCCACGGACCTCCAAAATACATTCCGATCACGCTTCTAAGTCCCAAATCACCTAACGGAGCTAACCAAATCATAAAATTTCCGATCCGAGATCATATACTAACAAGTCAAATCTTGATCAAACCTTTCAAATTTCAAGCTTCGAACTGAGAACTGTTCTTCCAAATTCCTTCCGATTATCCTGAAAACCAAAATCAATGATTTACATAAGTCATAATGCATAATACGGGGCTAGTCATGCCGGAGAACTGGCAGACGAAGTGCAAAAGCTCGAAACGACCGGTCGATTCGTTACATCCTCCCCCACTTAAACATACGTTCGTCCTCGAACGTGCCCATAGTTGTTCCAAAAGCCAATAAGTCGCTGTGTAACCTTACCATGAAAATACCCAGGGATGATCCCATGTCACCCTATCTCATATAGGTCCGATATCACAATGTAACAGAAATTTCACAATCCAACCTAGCCCATAAACCTTATAACCACATTTCCACTTCTGAAATCATCTACAAGATTAGAATCTCACAATTATACTCTGAATAAGCCCGAACCAGCTGTAATAACCCATACCTGCAACCTCAGGTGCACTTACATGACATACCACATAACTCAAACACTGAAGCGATAACTTTTAATCACGATAGCTACTCACAGCATCCGAATTTCGATAATAAGCCTTTTATCAAATAAAGCCTCATTCCAACACTTCCGTATACTGCCATTGATAAAGGAAACACATAAGAAGTCATAACCACTCTTCAGATCAACCATTCGTGAAGCCACTTCTCCTTTAGCAAGGACCATAGCAAATTTCTGAGCCGAATATCGATAATATCCCTCCAACACGCTGAAACCGAATCCGTTTGTAAGCATTCTAGATTCCAAAAATCTCATCTAATTCCAACACAACTACTTTGGTGACATGACACACCAATACAATCTAAAGCCACAACTTGTGCAATCCGCGCACCAATAAGCAACAATCTGAACGCACTCAAATCATGAAAATGACTCAATTGAGAGAGCTGTACCGCAAGCTCACTAGTACCACCACACACAATGCTGAGACCCCGTCACACATCGAAGAAACAGAACACACGAATCTAACTCGGAGGGTCATACCTCCATATAACTTCGCTGCAATACGCGACCCTATCCAAACATTGGTCCACATGAAACACCTCAAGTCACTATGCTCAAAATCAACAACCACGCGTAATTTGATGTCTAAAACCAAAGCAAATTATCGTAACCACGATGAAGCAATTGACATAACATTACATAGACCCGAAGGACACAACCGCTACGCCATCTGCCGAGCAATACCCAATACTCTTGCCGCTCGAATTCCTCTAAGAGACCCCAATAAAACCGCACCTCATGTGCCTATAACCAACCAATCCCAACGCCTTGCGACACGGAAAGGTAACTCATAAATCTCCCCAGATCAATAATAAGCTCACTAACAATTGAGTCAACACATCCCTCAACAATACAACTCGGAGTCAACCAAGCCGACTCGATATAGAACACACATCCATATTGGCCTACCAATGAACCCATTATCATGGAGTTCCTGAAGTTGCTCATTCAATTCCTTTAACTCTGCCGGTGCCACACGATACGGTGCCCGGCACCAAATCCATACCGAAATCAACAACCCTGTCCGGCGACATGCCCGACAGCAGGAAACACATTCGGAAAATCCCTCACCACCGGAACTGAATCATGATAGGAGTCTCTATACTGCCATCCATCACGAAGGCCAAATAAGAAAGACAACCCTCCCCAGCCATCTGCTGGGTCTTCAAGAATGAAACCATCTTACTGGGAACATAATCCGTCGAATCTCGCCACTCAATCCGTGGCATTCCCGGCATAGCCAATATCGCCACCTTAGCACAATAGACCAGAATACACGACGTAGAGACAACCAGTCTATACCCAACATCACCTCCAAAACCTAACATACCAGCAACAAAGATCCACTCAGGTCTCCAAACCCCCAATAGTTAACACACAAGACCGATATATGCGGTCTACACCCACGACCTAACCTGTCTATGAGAACTCCCAGTCTCCAAATCCATACAGCACGCGAATCAACATATCTGATCCCAACTCCGCTATCCGAATATACAACACACCTCTAATACCCAATCATCCCACGAGAGATACTCCAAAAATTCTTCTGTGCCACCAAGCAAACTCGAATACCAACAGTCGATCCAACAAGAGAGTGCCGCAATACTAATGAAGTACCATCAACTCAATCGCATTGCCCTATTTCTGAAACGTATACCCTCACCAAGCCACACCGATTAGCAATATCATTTGCCTAATCATCTGAAGCTGCCCATGCTATCTAAGAATTTATGACCCTTCCTCTCAGAACTGAACTGTGACCTTACTCATGCAAATCTCCATACTACACAACATATCGCACATACCATATCATCCTAGGATACACATGAGAACTTCATACCCTTTCCGGGCCACAAGCAGCTACGTACTCAACTATCCAAGAACTTCCCATTGATCCCATCTAGAAGAAAATCACTACACGTCCCATGCTCCTCACACTCGTAGAGAATACGCATCTCTAACCGTGGTAGAAACCATCAAGAACTCTCCGAATTCCATTCGCACAAAACTAAACCGTCAGGACGGAATCTTTTTAACTCAACCAAGCTACGCAGGCCACTGATCGCCGCCGACTCGACACTACACTAAGGTAGGAAGAGCGGGTCGCAATAGCTTTTCCGAATAGTGGTTCGGGATCGAATTTCCACAGGGAGCTAGTAATGGAGTTGTAATATCTGTCTAGTCTAGAGTTGCGGTTGTGCTTCTAATGTCTCTTCAAATATATTTGGTTTTGATTTCGATATCTACCTTTATAAAGCTAATGATTGAAACTAAATTATGCTACGGGAATATTGCTAAGTTGTAATTAATATAGAGAAAGGCACTAGGGTCGTGGTATTGCCTAGGTGGCTAATTAACGGGTAGATGCTACTAAGGATAGATTGACATATTTGGGGCTTATGCTATAACAGTTGCACAATTGTACCCACTCTCACACTTCTCGGTAGAGAGAGTGATTTTGCCCAATTGACTCTCTCGAGACCAATTGGGTAGGCCAACTAGACCAAACAAGTAGGGTTCAAGTAGGGTGATTACTCTCTCGAGATTTAACCCGTTAATTGGGACTACCATTTCTCATGGGTCCATCCCAATTCCTTGTTGGGTCGATTTTGGGGTCATAGACTCTCTTTCTCAAGAAGAGTTAAACCCACCAAGCTAGAATCAGTGTTTGCAACCACCAATCCTTAATTAAAACCTAAAATTAACCCAAATAACAAACACCCAATATCAATCTAACCTTAGATGGCAACACCCATCAATTACCCACACTAGGGTTGAGCCACAACCCTAGCTAGGGAGTTTAGCTACTCATGCTAGATGCAAAAATTAAAGAAATAGATGAAGAAGTAAACATATTAATTAATTGCTAGGAAGAAAATACAATATTGAAGAGCAAAAGTGCCAAAAATGGCTAAACTATTCGGTCTCATGAGCTCAGCAGCTTCAGAAAAATAAAACTTTCCCTAAAAATGGAAAAAGGTCCTATTTATACTGGGCTGAAAAAACTGGACAAAAATACCCATGCGGGGTCAGCGCGGACCGCGCAATCATGATCGCGGCCGCACTGGCTCTTGAACTTTTGGTTTCTGCTTCTCTGAAGTTGAGCACCGCGGACCGCGTAAAAATGTAGCGCGGCCGCGGTGGAAGTTAGCGCGGCCGCACAGAAATGAACGCGGGCCGCTTTGCTTGGAAGGGGTCAAATTTTGGCTCTCTGAATCTCTGCTTCGGGGACCGCGTAAAGGTATAGCGCGGCCGCGGAGCCTGACCGCGGACCGCGTGGAAATGACCGCGGCCGCGTTGCCTTCCCTTTGAATATGCCATTCTCTGAACTTCCCAGTGCGGCCGCGTTCACAGTTGCACGGTCCGCACTAGGTTCTCTTTTCCTCAACTTCCTTAGTCTTTGACACTTGAGCAGGTTTCACTCCTTTTCGAGCCGATATTTGACTTTTGTCGCTTTGTCGATCAAACCTGCAATCAAGTACAACTTGTGAGCATTTTGGGACTATTTTGTAGCAATTTACAACCAAAGCGTAGGCAAGTAGGGGTATAAAACACGTTAAGATTCTAACTTATCAGCCACTAAGCCCAAGAGCATTGCCGTTAAACACTTGTATACTCTCATTACCTCATAAGCACCCAAAGCGCTAATCATATCCCTACCATGCCGATCCGGCCTACTACCAAGGTATCCCATCTATCCGAGTTTCCTTCTTATTTACTTTCAACTTGATACTTCTTCTTGCTATAACACCACAGTTCCTCAACCCAGACTCACCACACGAGACCCCAAACATAAAACCACACCATCTAAGGCTCATAAGCCGCTGGATACTCTCTTAAATATTTCCCAATCGCACCACATTACAAATACCTAGCCTGAAGGAACTTCCTGCGACTCCGAAGCCATTTCCTTCCTAATACTGATATATAGAATCCCACAAATGATATAGAAATGGAACAAGTCTTGACACCCTCCAATTCAAACCTCAGTTTCTAGCCAAATTATACACTTGAAAATCTTCAATTATTACATGTAAAATCTTGAACTCATTAGGACCATTCTCGAGAGTCATCCACTCCACTCAAACCTCAATTGGACTGATCAAATGAGCCGAACAACCTGTGCCTCAATAGCACTCCGACACCGCAGAGTGTAACTTCACTTTAATACAACCAAGCAACTTCCTGTTCTAGGCACCGTACATCCTTTACTACTAACAACTCAAGTCATTCCACTATTCTCATACACCCATAAAGCATGTCATAACCTTTACTGAAATTTCCTTTACTCGAGCCATCCCCGACCTCATCCCCCGTAAGCCATAACTAATTCATAAATACGCCTCACACTGGAACCATCACAGCACATAATCGTGCAATCAACTAATCATTAGCAGACTCCCCCACTTGGCTCGAAGCCATAGATCAAAACACACAATAACTCATAATGAATATACTCTATTACTGCCATAACACCGTAGTGAGATTGAACTAATTCCTCATAAGCTCGTGCAACACAGATCATCTAGTACTTCAAATCTTCTATAATTCTCGCATTCACCCTCGTAACAGTCAAGCCCACTCTCTTAAGCGATCGAAATTCAAATTGAAACAACATATTCACTGGTAAAGGAGATATTAACAACATAAGGATCGCACAAACTTCAGAACACTCCACAGGAAATAACCCACCTGCTTAGCCTCAAACTAACATCTCTTTATAACCTTCCACCGTCATAAACATTATGCAGTCATTTAATCTTCCTGAGTCTGAAATCATATCACAACGTGAAATTTACTTCACTTCCCAACTAGGCAACATGAAAAGATCCTTCATCACACCCACAACTCGGGGCTATACATCAGATCACGATGGAAATCAAGCACCAGATAGTTCTTGCTACCCCAAAGCAGGCCCTTCTCATCTCATTCAATTCATATGAACACATCTTGCAGTCACATCACACTCATCACGTAACTATTCAGTCATCACTTCCCTTAATAGGGACACAATCGAACATATAGATCCAAAAACACGCGCTCACGCAATCAACAGCTCAGGGCTCAAACTATAGGCAAAATCTAGCCTCAAGTCCTCCAGACTGGCCCAACATCAACACATAGAGATCACATCTCGCCCCTCGATCAGGGAATCACAAGCCATCGACGCATATCTGATATTGAGCGCTCATGCGCGCATACGAACATGTGGAAGGAATTCAAAGAGTTATATTTCAAGCTGAATAAAGGACGCACGATAAGAGTTCAAGAATGTGAAGTTTTTCCTAAAGGTTCTGCAGCCTCTCGAGGATAAATACAGACGTATCTGTACTGATCCGCGAGACTCTACTAAACCTGCTCATGACTCGTGAGACCTGTGTAGCCTAGGCTCTAATACCAACTTGTCACGACCCTAAACCCGGACCCGGTTGTGATGGCGCCTCTCGTGAAGACAAGGCCAGCCGACACACTCCTACTTCATTCGTAAGCAATTAAATAATAGAACTAAGTCTAAATAATAATAATAAATCCTAAAATAAGGTAAATAATTCTATTGCGAAATAAACATAGCCCGACATCGGGGTGTCACCAGTCACGAGCATCTACTAAGGTCTAAATACAACGGAAGATTCTGAAAATGCACTAAATACAGTCTAATGAAATCAAGAGGGAGAAAAGCAGTGCTGCGGACGTCGGGCAACTACCTTGCTAAACTCCGATGACTCTGCCTTTGAGCAACCAATACCCGCTACCGGTCCATAAATACCTGAATCTGCACACAAGGTACAGGGAGTAAAGTGAGTAATCCAACTCAGTGAGTAATAATAATAAATGCAGACTGAGTAATAAGAAATTACGTAAAGGCACATCAACGGGCTATAAAGAAGCAGTGAAAGCCAGTAAAAACAGTGAAACAGTGAAAATATGTAAAGTCCCTTTAGTTCAATTTAAGCTTCTTCAAAATGCCTTTTTAACAGTTAAGCAAGTAAATGACAGGCAACTAGAAAAGATAAACACGTATAGAACCGCCCCTCGGGCACAATATCAATAGAATAGCCCCTCAGGCACAACACCAACAGAAGCAGCCCCTCGGGCTATATCTCATATCACAATGGGTAACCGCGCTCACTGGGGGTGTACAGACTCCGGGAGGGGCCCCTTACAGCCCAAGCGCAATAACAAGCCATCTTGTGGCATAACCAATCCGGCCCTCGGCCTCACATAATAAACAGAATCATCACACTGGGTACCCGCGCTCACTGGGGGTGTACAGACTCCTGGGAGGGCCCCTTACAGCCCAAGCACAATATCAAGCCATCTCGTGACATAATCACATAGGCTCTCGGCCTCATATCAACAAGCCACCACGTGGCATACAAAATCTCAGGCCCTCGGCCTTACTCAGTCAGAATCTCATAAGCCCCCCGGGCAACAGTAAAACATGACGCTCAGTCCAATTGTCATTTAAAAATATCGTTTAATGTATTTAAACAGAGTAAGCATGGCTGAGTTATGAAAACAGTGGTATATAACATGACTGAGTACAAGAATAAAGTCAAATATTAAGGAAATATCAGTAAAAATCCCCTAAGGGTCCAAATAGTTGGCACAGGGCCCAAATATGGCATTCAGCCCAAAACAAAATGATAACAAATAGTTTTCAATCAAATACGTGATAAAACCATCATTCGGGATGGACTAAGTCACAATCCCCAACAGTGCACGACCCCACGCTCGTCATCTAGCGTGTGCGTCACCTCAATATAGCACCACGATGTGCAATTCGGGGTTTCATACCCTCAGGACAACATTTAAAATCATTACTCACCTCGATCCGGTCCAAGTTCTCGCCCGCGATGCCTTTGCCCTCATGAATCGACCTCCGGATGCTCCAAATCTAGCCACAATCAGTACATAACCATTAAAATATGCTAAGGGAACAAAGCCCACTCGAAAATATCCAATTTACATCGAAAATCTCGAAATTGCTCAAACCCGGCCCCCGTGACCACATCTCGAAATTTGATAAAAATCACATCAATAAAATTCTCATCCTCTCACGAGTCTATACATATCAAGAACATCAAAATCGGACCTCAAATGGCCCCTCAAATCCCAAATTCTAGGTCTCCAATTACAAGCCCTAGTTCTTCAATACTAGGCTTAAATTCCATGATTAATTAGGTAGAATTCACATAAGAATCGAGTATAAAGTCCATAACTCTTACCTCCAAGTGTTTCCCCTTGATTCTCACTTCAATTCCCTTCAAGAAGCTTCAAAATCGCCCAAAAATGGAGGAACTTAGCCTCAAAATCGCGAAAATAAGCTTTTAAAACATTCTGCCCAGCACTTAAAATTCCTTAATCGCGATCGCGGGAAAACCATCGCGATCGCGAAGCACAAACTTTGCTGGCCCAAATTTTACCCTACGCGATCGCGGATATACTCACGCGAACGCGATGCACAGGACCTTACACCTACGCGATCGCGAATAGAGCCACGCGAACGCAATGCACAACTTGCCCAACTCACGCGATCGCGACTCAAGTTACGCGATCGCGAAGCACAACCTGAACTGCCCCCCATCAAAGCTCTACGCAATCACGAGACTCCCTACGCGATCGCGAAGAAGGAAAACCTGCAACAGCCGAAACCCAAAAATTTGCAACTTCTCAACATGCAATTTCATCCGTTCAACCACCCGAAACTCACTCGAGGCCTTCGGGACCCCAACCAAACATGCCAACATATCCCATAACATCATTCAAACTTGTTTCAACCTTCGGAACGCTCAAAACAACATCAAAGCACAAAATTTGCATTAGATTCAAGCCTAAGAATTCCAAAATCTTCTAATTTCCGCTTTCGATCAAAAAGTATATCAAACCACGTCCGAATGACCTGAAATTTTGCACACACATCCCAAATAACACAACGGAACTACTGCAACTTCCGAAATTCTGTTTCGACCCCCATATCAAAATCTCACCTATCAACCGAAAAACGTCAAAATCTCAATTTTGCCAATTCAAGCCTAAAAATTCCACGGACCTCCAAAATACATTCTGATCACGCTCCTAAGTCCCAAATCACCTAACGGAGCTAACCAAATCATAAAATTTCCGATCCGAGGTCATATACTAACAAGTCAAATCTTGGTCAAACCTTTCAAATTTCAAGCTTCGAACTGAGAACTGTTCTTCCAAATTCCTTCCGTTTATCCTGAAAACCAAAACCAACAATTTACATAAGTCATAATGCATAATACGGGGCTAGTCATGCTCGAGAACTGGCGAGCGAAGTGCAAAAGCTTGAAACGACCGGTCGGGTCGTTACACTTTCGATAGTCAGATTAAATTTTGAAAAACTTCTTTAAATACTACATTTGTAGCTTCAGTACTTATTTGTCCATCGTCATCATAAACCAAAACTTTTAATCCTTTTCTAGTTGTAACCCGAGAAAGAGCAACATATAGCTGTCCGTGTGTAAACACTGATTTCTTCAAAAATAATCCCACGTGAGACAATGACTGTCCTTGACTTTTATTGATTGTCATGGCAAATGATACAACGATTGGAAATTGTCTTCGCTGGAACTTAAATGGAATTCTAGCATCAGATGGAGTCAATGTCATTCTAGGAATAAACACTTTTTGTCCAGCCATATGTCCTGATAGAACCTTGGCTTCAATAACTTGATTTCCAAGTTTAGTTATGATCAACCTTGTTCCATTACACAATCCTGCTGAATGATCAATATTTCTTAATAACATCACTGGTACACCAACCTTTAGAGTAAGAGCGTGATTTGGAACTCCCGAACATTTAATAGTATTCAAGAATTCTGGTGTGTGTACATGTTCCAAATTGTATCGGAACTCAAATATGATTTCTCAGAACTATGATTGAGCGAAATCATATATTGATTGATTGATTCCACCATATCAAGAGTTGGAGCAAGAATGGCTCTTTGTTGGAGGTATTCAATATCATTGCAACGACAGGTGAAATCAGTATATGTACTTTCTACATTTGCAGATATTGGATCAACATATTCTTTTATCAAAAGATCATCTAGTATTTGAACTTTTTCATTGCCATCAACTGAACTACCTATCATACCATCACCAATTGCTAAAATCCAATCTGAAAAATCTCTCAACTCATCCACATGAGCCCCTATTTCATTACCTTGCAATCTCATATTCTTTGTTAGCGTTAAAAGTTGACAATAAGGCCATAAATAAGAAGAATTGAGAGAAGTATTAACAATATCTTGCTTAGTATCCTTTAGGATGACAGGTAATATTTGTCTGAAGTCACCACCAAGAACAACTGTTTTACCTCCAAATGGTCGTTCTAAATTAGATGCATCTTTGAATCTAAGAATATCTCTTAGAGTTTTATCAAGAGATTCAAAACAATATCTATGCATCATCGGTGCCTCATCCCAAATAATCAACTTTGCATTGACAATCAAATTTGCTAAAGGAGTACCTTGCTTGATATTACATGTTGAATCTTCAGTTAGATTGAGTGGAATTACAAATCTTGAATGAGCTGTTCGACCACCTGGTAACAATAGAGATGCAATCCCACTAGATGCAATAGTTAACACAATATCTCCTCTAGATCTTACGGCAGAAACCATAGTCCTCCAAATAAAAGTCTTTCCTGTTCCTCCAAAACCATATAAGAAGAAAAATCCACCTTTGTTTTCATTTACAGCTGTTATTATTTTCTCATTAATTGACTTCCGCTCATCCGTCAAATTCTTTAATAATTGTTCATGTTCCTCCGCCAGTGCGCGTCTATTATAACGCAATTCATCACGAATTAATCTGTTACTATTGTCAACTTCTTCCGCACTGTAAACATGCCTTGGCATTGTTGGAAAATTCTGAAAACTTTTTCCATATCCTTTTAAGTTTTCAGCTTTTGCAAACAACGATTTTTCAATTCATTATCTGTGAGACCAGCTTCTGAAATAACAACAAATATATAACAATAAAATAAATTAATGTTTAGTTGAGCTACATGAAATGAATAGTAAGATAAACATAATAGTAAAATGTAAAATAATGGTTTAGATAAAATTGAAGGCTATTTAATTTTATCGAAGTTGAAGGAATTTGACAGTCCAAACCATATGGTTCATTTCATTGATGAAACTACAAATACGTAAAGATGCATTTTGTTATACATAATATATCAACAAAGGCGGGTTTGATTTCCAATATTAACAAATCAAAACTTTTTCAGTTAAAGTGGACAATGCATAAGTACTGATTATTAGCTGTTACAAATTGTAACGGAATGAATTACAAAGAATTAGCTGTCTATTAGTATTTATGTCTAGTAAATGCATTCATCCGTACTTACTCCTATAATCAAAACGAAACACTATAGGTAAAACAAACATAACTAAACAAATTTTTAGAACATGTAGTTCTGGGATTTATTTTGAAGAAAGTGGAGGAAAAAATTCACGTAATTTACTATCATATTAAATTGAATGAAGTACTAACAAATTAAATTAATTAATTAGTTATGCAGTCATCTACAATTCAGAAATACAATATGATAACTTGAAATTGGAAGCATTATTTGTGTACGTGGGTTATCCAAAATTATTCTTTCTTCATGAAGGATATCTTCTAATAGTAAATGTCATGTTCCTTGCCAAACACTTTCTGGACGTGACATTGAATTTGATAAAAGTAGCATAGCAACTAATTGCCTAAGATATGATGGCATTCCCCAATTAATTGCTTCTACTATAGCATCAACATATTCTTTGTCATCATCTAATAAACCTAGAGCATAACATGCATCCCTAAAAGTCTCATGATCACGACCGTTGATTTTTTTGAGATCCTCATAGGATTTTGAATCTTTAATTACATTAAACAACAATCTAAGGTAATATTGCTCGCCAGATCCAGGTGGAACAAAGAAGATTCTTCCAATAGAAAATGCAGATGTTCTTCTTTTTTCCCATCTTTTCAATTTTTGTTTCCAAACAAACTTAAGAGGGAATTCTGCATAAGTTAATTCTCTTGCTTCAGAAAATGCCTTATTTGCTTCAAACCAACTTAAAAACATAGATTCCTTTACGGTTGGTCTATTCACAACTGCATCTATTGGATCATCATTTGAAAATATGACATTTTGATTATTCGGTAGGTGAAATGATAGCCTTTCTACAGATGGTTCTCTATGGTGTATTGGGAATTTAAAAATTCTCCAAGCAGCTTCACATGGTGATATGTATCGGCAATCATAATACATATTTATTTCATCAACTACCCCCGAGTCTTCCTTATTTACACTTTGAGAGAAAGTTGCGGTGACACGATCATTTCCTTTATTAACATACTTAAATAAGTACTTAATGGATCTTGATTGATTGCACCACTCTACATTAATATGTGCGTCATACTTCAACAATAAAAATCTATTGTGTGGCACAACATACCTATTATCCAACTCAATACCTGATCTCGATGTAGTTCTACCATCCTCCCTTCTTCTATAAATAGGATACCCATCTTCATCAACTGTGGTTGATGGCACAAATTTTTTTGGAAAGTGCTTTGTACATTTGCCGTTATGCATGCAAGGAGAAGATTTTCTAGCAGAACCACACGGGCCATGCATCATAAGATTCGTAACAGCCTTATAATATTGAAGATCAACATTTTTATTCGGTAATTTTGCTGAATTTATTCCATCAATATCTGCGATATTTGGGTATTTATTACAAAGAAAAAGCAAAATCTGTGCATGAGGCAAACCTCGCTTTTGAAATTCAAATGTTTAAATTATTGCAAAAAAATAATTTATTAGATAAGTAAGCATGTGTATATAATATTTTTAGTATTAACTTATAATAACTTAAATAATAATGTAACAATTGTTAAAGAATATAAATATTATACTTGCTTTAACTTCTCCAAAAACTTTATTGTCTCGCAAGTCCTTTATCATGCGATCCAATTTGACTTTGAAAATCCTTGTTAAAATGTCAGGACGATCTTCTGGAGATAGTCCCCTACTCTCCACAAATCTAGTAATTTCAGGTCATTTTGGGTTGCAAGTAAATGTGATGAAGAGATCAGGGTACCCTGCCCATCTGCAAATTGCCATGGCATCTTGATAATTTTGCAACATGTAACGTGCACCCCCTGTGAAGCTGGAAGAGAGTATAACTCTTTGTCCTTGAGAAGAAGGTTCTATGTCTCCATGCAAAATAGCATCTTCTAACCCTTTATAAAAGTGTGGTCTCAATTGTTTCTGACGAAGCCTAATAAACTTCAATCGAGAAGATTCCATCATTGTATATCCATCTACCATGAATTGTTGAAATAATCTTTTAGATGACACAATTGTTGGGACTTCAGACTTCCTTTCTTGAATTTTTTATGATAAGTATTCACGCGTGCTAACACATTTCCTTGCACCAGTAGAATCATCACTTTCATGTAAAGGAATATCTTCTCGGTATCCGTCTTCACCATATGGAAATAGTAACGGATATTGCAAACCTAAGTATGCAATATTTAATTCATTTATCCTTTGTAGTTGTCCTGACTGGCTTTCAACAATAATATCTCTGCCAGACCTTATTTGTTCAAAATCACCGACCACCAATGCAGCTACCTTTGAAACTGTCGGTAAGTTGTATCTTCTTCCATCAGAGCCTCTTTTCCCTATAAATCTTAGTCTAACATTTGAGCTTCGATCTTCTTGAAATCGATCTCTTACCATTCTAAATGACTTTGCAAGAACATTGTGGTCATCAAGCATTTGCTTCAAATCAGCAACAAGTTCAGCATGAAGCTGATTGTTACTTTCACAATAACTGTAAGAATAAAATATTGAATTCAAGTAAAAATATTTTTCTTTTATAAAATTTATTATTAAAATATTATTATTAAGCAATTGATCAATACTAACCTGATAGCATGAATTCTATTTTCCACTTCATTTTCTGTATCATAGATATATAATTGTGCAAATTTTGGAGTAGATCCCTGTGGAGGTAATAAGCTTCCAATTTGGTGATAGTTTTGCCCAGATAATCTGAATGTTCTCGGTCCCGTTGTTTGGTTGACAGAGACATCAACCTTTCCTCCCATTGATGTAAATGAGAACACAGAATTATATGTTCGTATATTCTCTCTGAAATGTTTACTTTTTGCACCTTCATAAAATTAGAGTTTGTTAAAGAAGATGTACGTATAAATTCTTGCTTTGTTTTATTTTATTCAAATTAAATTATCTATTAACCTGATCCAAATAATAATTCCTTTAAGGTTGAAGGCGGCTCTTTTGGATTTGGTAGCTTGATCTTTCCACGATTGCAGCACAAACTAAATACTGATCTTTCCTCGTACTAGAAATATGCCCCACAATATTCACATTCATAAGTAGCATCGCCTACATCCCAGTAATCTAGGATAGTGAGAGTAAAATAAAGGGTTAAAGTCACAATATTGACATCCTCAAATTCTGAAAAGAAATTTTAAACATTAATAGTTAGCATAATTTATAATTCATGTTTCTCAAACAAAACTATAAGTTTATTGGAATACTTACCTTGAAATAATAGGGTCCATTTAACATAGTGAATTGTTCAAAAGTAAAAGCACAAACACAAAATATATGCAGAATCATAGTAATAAAATTTTAACAAACGTCCTCCACTTAAGAAAATAAACAGAAGGAAAAAAAGGCAGCAAATAAAAGTTTAACTTTTAAAATGCTAAAAAGTCTTGCTTTTGCTGAATTTTCGACGGAACACTGAAAAGCACACAACTGTAAATCCATATGTTGAATATCAACATCTAGCCATTTCACATGAATATACAATTACTTCAAAATGTCAATGAGCAAGGATAGTTATAGTTAAAGTTAATTAATTTTTTCACTTTTATTATAGTCTTAAAGCAAATTTGCATAAGACACTTGTATCACAATAGGAGAACGACAGTAATGCTTACCATATATGCAGTAGTATATTCAAAAACAGACATTACAAATGCGCTGCACTATTTTCCTTTAGCATGTGACATTTCGACGACTTAGACGTGCGACATTTCTAATAAATTATATTAGAAAAACACATAAATACATGGTAGTAAGGTGGGCTCAGGAGAGATTATTTTGGACAGAAGTAGTAATGCATTAGCATAACATAATCACAAATGAACAAAAGGACCGTTATTTGCCATAGGTTTATTTCATTCCAGATTTGGTCGAATCACACACAAATTCTGATAATCCCACAAAAAAAAAAGTCAGCAACTAAAACTTTAACTATAAATAAATTAAAAGGGCTTTAGCTGGCCAGTTAGTAAGCTCCGGAGGTATAAATATATAACTTTACAATTTCATATTTTATGTGGAGAGCTGGTACACCGTCACAAAGTTTTACATCATCAAATTAATAATAAGTAATAATAAATATGTAGTTAATATTTATGAATGACTCATGTCATATAAAAAATGTTAACTCAAATATTTACCTTGCAATAATGGCGGTTCATTTAAATCCGGTAGAAGATGATCTGTCTGTACATTTGAATTAGACAGACCATATTGCCAATTTTGTTCTGGCATTGAATTTGGATATTGTCCTTGACACTGAGACGATGAAACATGTCCACAATTCCGTCACGCCCCCGGTTTGCCCTCCGTGAACCATCGTGACGGCACCTAGTCTCTACGACTAGGTAAGCCTAAAATGCGGAAAATAAACCAAATTTACGAAAGAAAAACAAGTAAAACCACAAATAGTGAATAAAACAGTGTTTAATAGTGCCACTCGGCAAACACCATATCAACTTTCGAATACTATTACTTTTCCCAAAACCCGGAATCTCATGAAATCACAAGCTAAGAATAATACATAGTGCTCTAACTCCAGAATGTCTAAAACAAAGTAAATACAGAAGGGCGGTAACTACAAGAGAGAATGGAGAGAGACTCTTCGGTCTGCGGACGCGGCAGATATACCTCGTAGTCTCCGAAAGATCGCCTCGCCTCAAGGATGGTAAGTCTGAGTAGAGGTACCTGGATCTGCATATGAAAAACATGCGCAGGAAGGGCATAAGTACACCACAACGGTACTTAGTAAGTGCCAAGCCTAACCTCGGTCGGGTAGTGACGAGGAAGGTCAGGGCCCTATTGAGATTAAATAAAATACAAAGTCCGACAGTGTAGAACAAAGCAATATAAATGAGTACAGCAGTAAGAGTAACACAGGATATAAAGGATAACGACAACTGAATAGAAACAAGTAATCACGATAAACAAGTAAAGCTCAACGCAGAAGTAATAGTCGGGGGATCTCCGAGGATATCGTCCTGTGGTCCCCAAATATAAATATTCAGTGGATCTCCCGGGTGCAGTCCCGTAGTCCAACTTATAAATGCGCGGGGATCTACCGGAATACCACATCCGTAGTCCCAAATATAAATGCTCAATACTGGAGGAATCTACCGGGTGCAATCCCGTAGTTCCAATATAAAGTGCAGGAGGATCTCCCGGAATACAATTCCGTAGTCCCAAAGTAAACATACAGGGGGATCTCCCTGGATACCGTCCCGTAGTCCTAAAGTAAATACACAGCAGCAACAAGAAGAATACTCAATTCAATCAAATTTCACACCGAGGTAAAGTAGGTATCTCTAACCTAGCATGTTGCACATAATTCAAATAGGACAGTAGAACAAATAAGCAGTTAAATCAATTAGGCATGCTTTCCTAAGCTAACAACAGGCTTAACTTGCAAGTAGTGTAAACAGGAAAGGAAAACACAATTCTAAGTACTTAATGGGAACCGGATTTTTCAACAATTAGCACAAGTAAGCACTCGTCACCTTACGTACAAGGCATTTCAATTAACAAATATACTAAATCCTAAGGGGAAGGTCCCCCACACAAGGTTAGGCAAGCCACTTACCTCGAACCAGCTCAAAATCAACCCGAAATCACGTTCTTGCCACGAGTATTCGGCTCCAAATGGCCCAAATCTATTCAATTCAATTGCATAATGTAAATAATACTTCAAGTAATTAATTCTACAAATAAATTCTAAGCTAATGCGCAAAATTAGGTGAAATGACCAAAACGCCCCTCGGGCCCACATCTCGGAATTGGGTAAAATTTATACTTTAAGAATCCTCATACCCTCACGAGTTCATGCATACCAAAATTATCCAAATCTAAGATCAAATTCCCCATCAAAATTCGAATTCTAGGCCTAAGAACCTTCTTCCCATTTTTCTCAACTTTCATCTCCAAATCCGAATTTAAATGATAAAACTAAGATAAGATTAATGGAATATAACTAGAAAGGAACAAGGAATCGCTACCCAATGATCTTCTCTTCAAAAACCTCACAAAATCGCCCTACCACGAGCTCCAAAATAAGTTTTTCCAAGTTTTGAACAAAACCCTCGATTCTGCCCCTTTTCTGCCCAGTTGTTCCGCTTCTGCGGTCAAGGGACCGCACCTGCGGTCTCGCTTCTGCGTAGAATCGACCGCATTTGCGAAAATCACTAACGTCCCAAAAATCCGCTTCTACGACACATTTTCCGCACCTGCGATATTGTAGGTGCGATATCCTTCTCGCACTTGCGGCTTCTGCTGGACTTCCCCAATTCCGCTTCTGCGGTGGAAATGCCGCTTCTGCGGCTCTGCACCTGCGGGACCCAAACCGTAGGTGCGGTTATGACAGGTACCAGCAGCTTCAGCTACTTCAAACCATTTCCAATCTTTCCGTCAACCATCCGAAATCATCCCGAGGCCCTCGGGACCTCAACCAAAAGCACCGACAAGTCTAATACCACTGTCCAAACTTATAACAATCCTTAAAACACCTAAAACAACATAGAAACACCAATTTAACATTGAATTCGAGCCTAAGAACTTCAAAAACTCAAAATTTACGCTTTCGATCAAAAAGTCTACCAAACCTCGTCCGAATGACCTGAAATTTTGCACAGCGTCATATTCAACATTACGGAGCTAACAGAGCCATCGGAGTTCCATTCCGAGGCCATCTTCACACTGTTCCGACTAAGGTCAAATTTCCAAAACTTAAGCTCTCATTTAGGGACTGTGTCCCAAAACTCTCCAAAACTCAAAATCGAACATCCTGTAATTCAAAATAGCAGAAATAAACACAGGGAAAGCAGTTAATAGGGGATCGGGGCGTAAATTCTAAAAACGACCAGCCGGGTCATTACATCCTCCCATACTTAAACATTCGTTCGTCCTCGAACGAGCATAGAGACATATCTGAAGTAGTGAAAAGATGAGGGTACCGGCTGCGCATATCTTGCTTGGTCTCCTAGGTCGCCTCTTCGACCGGTTGACCCCGCCACTGAACCTTCACTGATGCAATGTTCTTTGACCTCAGCTTCCTAACCTGCCTGTCCAGTATTGCCACTGGCTCCTCAACATAAGATAGATCCTTGTCCAACTTGACTGAACTGAATTCCAATACGTTCGTCGGATCACCGTGATACCTCCGGAGCATCGAGACATGAAATATCCGATGTACCCTGCCAAGCTGGGGGGTAAGGCAAGCTCGTAAGCAACCTCCCCAACACGGCTCAAAATATCAAAAGGGACAATAAACCTCGGACTCAACTTCCCTTCTTCCCAAATCTTATAACGCCCTTCATAGGCGAAACCCGAAGCAGTACCCGCTCTCCAACCATATAGGAAACATCACAAACCTTCCGATCCGCGTAGCTCTTCTGTCTGGACTGGGCTGTACGAAATCTATTCTGAATCACTTTAACCTTCTCTAAGGCATCCTGTACCAAGTCTGTGCCCAATAATCTAGCCTCACCCGGCTCGAACCAACCCACTGGAGATCTACACCGCCTGCCATATAGAGCCTCATACGGTGCCATCTGAATGCTGGACTGATAACTGTTGTTGTAGGCAAACTCCGCCAATGGCAAGAATTGATCCCAAGAACCTCCAAACTCAATCACACGCACAGAGCATATTCTCAAGAATCTGAATAGTGCGCTCAGACTGTCCGTCCGTCTGAGGGTGAAATGTTGTGCTCAGCTCCACCCGAGTACCCAACTCATGCTGTACGGCTCTCCAAAATCGCGATGTGAACTGAGTACCTCTGTCTGAAATGATGGAAACTGGAATACCATGCAGACGGACAATCTCCCGGATATAAATCTCCGCTAACCGCTCCGAAGAATAGGTAGTACACACAGGGATGAAATGCGCGGACTTGATCAGCCGATCCACAATAACCCAAATGGCATCGAACTTCCTCAAAGTCCGTGGGAGCCCAGATACGAAGTCCATAGTGATCCGCCCCCACTTCCACTCCAGAATCTCAATCTGCTGAAGCAATCCACCCGGTCTCTAGTGCTCATACTTCACCTGCCACAATTAAGGCACCGAGCTACAAACCCAACTATATCTTTCTTCATCTGCCTCCACCAGTAGTGCTGCCTCAAATCCTGATACATCTTCGCGGCACCCGGATGAATGGAATACCACGAACTATGGGCCTCCTCTGGAATCAACTTCCGAAGCCCATCGACATTTGGAACACAAACTCGACCCTGCATCCTCAATACTCCGTCGTCACCAATGGTCACATCTCGAACATCGCCATGCAACACCTTGTCCTTGAGGACAAGAAAATGAGGGTCATCAAACTGACGCTCCCGGATACGATCGAACAAGGAAGACCGAGAGACCACGCAAGCTAGAACCCGACTAGGCTCCGAAAGGTCCAGCATCACAAAATGGCTGGCTAAGGCCTGAACATCCATCGCCATGGGCCTCTCTGCTACTGGTAAATAAGCCAAACTCCCCAAACTCTCTGCCCGGCGGCTCAAAGCATCGGCCACCACACTGGCCTTGCCCGGGTGATACAAGATAGTGATATCATAATCCTTCAGCAGCTCTAGCCATCTCCTCTGATGCAAATTAAGGTCCTTCTGCTTGAACAGATGCTGCAAACTCCGGTGATCAGTATAAATCTCACAAGGCACACCGTACCAAGTAATGACGCCA
>NW_017672904.1:128655-161606 GCF_001879085.1 Nicotiana attenuata
GGCTGCTGGAAGAGCTGAATGAACGGGGCGACTCATATAACCCCTACCATGACGACCTGCAGCTGGGGCACGAGCACCAGAATAATGGCCTGACTCTCGAGACCTCTTGGCCTCCCTCTCCTCTCTATCCCTAGCATGCGTACCCTCAACCCTCCTAGCAATACTCACCACCTGCTGATAAGAAATATCCATCTCTAACTCATGAGCCATGCTAGACCTGATGCTGGGAATAAGCCCCTCAATAAGCCGGCGAACCTTCTCGCGAACCGTAGAGACCAAGGCTGGTGCATGTCTAGCCAAGTTAGTGTAACGGACATCATATCCGAGACAGTCATGGTACCCTGGCGCAAATGCTCAAACTCCACGCGCCAGGCGTCTCTAAGACCTTGGGGGACATACTCCCTCATGAACATATCTGAAAACTGAGCCCAAGTCAGGGATGCTGCCTCATCCGGACTGTCTAACTCATAAGCACGCCACCACTGATATGCGGCTCCACGAAGCTGGAAGGTAGTGAAGGAAACCCCGCTCGATCCTGATATGCCCATAGTGTGGAGGATACGGTAGCACTCCTCAAGAAATCCAAGGGCATCCTCTGAGGCTAGCCCGCTAAAAGTCGGAGGCTGATACTTCTTGAACATCTCAAGCCTCTTCTGCTCCTCCTTTGAAACTACTGCCCTCTCCTCGGGCTGAGCTGGGGCTACAGGCTGTACAGGAATAGCCTCTAGGACCTGATCAACATGCACTCGCTGCTCAGGAGTGCGGGCGGAGGGAGTCTGTGCTCCTCCCTCGGCCTGGGACGTAGCTGCAGCAAGGGGAAGCAACCCTGCCTGATCTAGAGTGGTGTACATAGTCATAAACGGTGCCAAAGTCTCCTAGAGTGCTGGAGTGGTAGTAGCAGACCTATCAGGTGTTTGGACTCTGACTGGTACTGCTGGTGGTACCTCGCCGGCAGCTCGCGCAGGTGCTCTAGCTGCACCATGAGCGCATCCTCGGCCTCTACCCCGGCCTCGGCCTCTGATGGCTCCAGTAGGGGGCGCGGGTGCCTGATCATCTCGAGTAGCATGTGTCCTCACCATATGTGAGATAATAGAAGACAGAAGTTTAGAATTGTGATATCAAAAATCTCGCACGACAAGGAAATCAAACGAAGTAGAATTTTCATAACAGTTACATAGCCTCTCGTAGATAAGTACAGACGTCTCCGTACCGATCAGTGAGACTCTAATAAACCGGCTTGTGATTCATGACTCCTATGAACCTAGAGCTCTGATACCAACTTGTCACGACCCCGGTTCGCCCTCCGTGAACCATCGTGACGGCACCTAGTCTCTACAACTAGGTAAGCCTAAAATGCGGAAAATAAACCAAATTTGCGGAAGAAAAACAAGTAAAACCACAAATAGTGAATGAAACAGTGTTTAATAGTGACACTCGGCATACACCATATCAACTTTCGAATACTATTACTTTTCCCAAAACCCGAAATCTCATGAAATCACAAGCTAAGAATAATACATAGTGCTCTAACTCCAGAATGTCTAAAACAAAGTAAATACAGAAGGGCGATAACTACAAGAGAGAATGGAGAGAGACTCTTCAGTCTGCGGACGCGGCAGATATACCTCGAAGTCTCCGAAAGATCGCCTCGCCTCAAGGATGGTAAGTCTGAGTAAAGGTATCTGGATCTGCACATGAAAAACATGCGCAGGAAGGGCATGAGTACACCACAACAGTACTTAGTAAGTGCCAAGCCTAACCTCGGTCGGGTAGTGACGAGGAAGGTCAGGGCCCTACTGAGATTAAATAAAATATAAAGTCCGATAGTGTAGAACAGAGCAATATAAATGAGTACAGTAGTAAGAGTAACACAGGATATAAAGGTAACGACAACTGTACTCATTTATATTGGGATCTCCCGGGTGCAGTCCCGTAGTCCAACTCATAAATGCGCGGGGATCTACCGAAATACCACATCCGTAGTCCCAAATATAAATGCTCAATACTGGGGGAATCTATCGGGTGCAATCCCGTAGTTCCAATGTAAAGTGCAGGGGGATGTCCCGGAATACAATTTCGTAGTCCCAAAGTAAACATACAGGGGGATCTCCCGGGATACCGTCCCGTAGTCCCAAAGTAAATACACAGCAGCAACAAGAAGAATACTCAATTCAATCAAATTTCACACCGAGGTAAAGCAGGTATCTCTAACCTAGCATGCTGCACATAATTCAAATAGGACAGTAGAACAAATAAGAAGTTAAAACAATTAGGCACGCTTCCCTAAGCTAACAACAGGCTTAACTTGCAAGTAGTGTAAACAGGAAAGGAAAACACAATTCTAAGTACTTAATGGAAACCGGATTTTTCAACAATTAGCACAAGTACGCACTCGTCATCTTACGTACAAGGCATTTCAATTAACAAATATACCAAATCCTAAGGGGAAGGTCCCCCACACAAGGTTAGGCAAGCCACTTACCTCGAACCAGCTCAAAATCAACCCGAAACCACGTTCTTGCCACGAGTATTCGACTCCAAATGACCCAAATATATTCAATTCAATTGCATAATGTAAATAATACTTCAAATAATTAATTCTACAAATAAATTCTAAGCTAATGCGCGAAATTAGGTGAAATGACCAAAATGCCCCTCGGGCTCACGTCTCGGAATCGGGTAAAATTTATACTTTAAGAATCCTCATACCCTCACGAGTTCATGCATACCAAAATTATCCAAATATAAGGTCAGATTCCCCATTAAAATTCGAATTCGAGGTCTAAGAACCTTCTTTCCATTTTTCTCAACTTTCATCTCCAAATCCGAATTTAAATGATAAAACTAAGATAGGAATAATGTAATATAACTGGAAAGGAACAAGGAATCATGACCCAATGATCTTCTCTTCAAAAACCTCACAAAATCGCCCTACCCCGAGCTCCAAATTGATTTTTTCCAAGTTTTGAACAAAACCCTCGACTCTGCCCCTTTTCTGCCAGTTGTTCCGCTTCTGCGGTCAAGGGACCGCACCTGCGGTCCCGCTTCTGCGGAGAATCGACCGCATCTGCAAAAATCACTAACGTCCCAAAAATCCACTTCTGCGACACATTTTCCACACCTGCGGTATCGCAAGTGCGATATCCTTCTCGCACCTGCGACTCCTGCTGGACTTCCCCAATTCCGCTTCTGCGGTAGAAATGTCGTTTCTGCGGCTCCACATCTGTGGGACCCAAACCGCAGGTGCAGTTATGACAGATACCAGCAGCTTCAGCTACTTCAAACCGTTTCCAATCTTTACGTCAACCATCCGAAATCATCCCGAGGCCCCCGGGACCTCAACCAAAAGCACCGACAAGTCTAATACCACCGTCCAAACTTATACCAATCCTTAAAACACCTAAAACAACATCGAAACACCAATTTAACATCGTATTAAAGCCTAAGAACTTCAAAAACTCAAAATATACGCTTTCGATCAAAAAGTCTACCACACCTCGTCCGAATGACCTGAAATTTTGCACACACGTCACATTCAACATTACGGAGCTAACGGAACCATCAAAATTTCATTCCGAGGCCGTCTTCACACTGTTCCAACTACGGTCAAATTTCCAAAACTTAAGCTCTCATTTAGGGACTAAGTGTCCCAAAACTCTCCGAAACTCAAAACCGAACATCCCGGCAATTTAAAATAGCAGAAATAAACACGGGGAAAGCAGTTAATAAAGGATCGGGGCGTAAATTTTAAAAACGACCAGCCGGGTCGTTACAAATTCTTTATGCGTGTACTGCAAAATCGAATGGAATTTTGAGGATTTGTTATGCCCGTTAATGGTTGTTTTATTTTGCCTTTCTCAAAAGCATTCCCTCGGATAGTAGTAGGATCAACAAAGTTTGTAAACCATAAAAATCAAATATAGATAACTGTTAGAATTGAAAAAAGTTTGTGAAACTATCAAGCCATTAAGGGATGTCATGCTATGATGTATTTTATTTTATAATTTTAGTTGTATGTTAACGTTAGAGGTCACTATTTCTTTCTCAATACAAAAATTTATAACATCATTAGAAAGTACACAAATACTATGCAAGTTAATGATATTACTTCTAAAGAGCTCCAACATAATTATAGTTAAAATAGTCCAAATGAAATATAGTTTATCTTAATAACTTCGAAATCTAACAGGGTATATTTCATTTGTTCACCTAATGAAAAATAGTAGAACATGTTGTTTTATTGATGATTTTTTGGTGCATTGCGAATTGGTTTTAGGATGTATAAGTATATAAAGTACAATCTCATATTTTATGTGGAGAGCCGATGCACCGTCACAAACTTTTACATCCTCAAATTAATAATATGTAACAATAAATATGTAGTTGGAATTTACGAATGACTGATGTTTTTACATCAAGTTCACTGAAATATTTACCTTGCAATAATGGTAGCGCATTTAAATCTGGTATAAGATGATCAGTTTGCACATTTAAAGTCGACAAACCAATTTGCAAATTTTGGTCCGGCGTTGAATTTGGATATAGCGCTTGAGAATGAGACGATAAAACGTGTCCACAGTTCTTTATGTGTACACTGCATAATGGAGTGGAATTTTGATGATTTGTTATATTCGTTAATGGTTGTTTTGTTGTTCCTTTCTCAAATGCATTCTCTCTAATAGCAGTAGGATCAACAAAGTCTGTAAACCATAAAAATAAAAATTAGTTAACTATTAGAAATTAACAGAGTTAGGGAAACTATCAAACAATTAAGGGATGTCATGTCATGACGTGTTTTAATATAAATTTACTTCTATGTTGATGTTAGAGGTTAGTGCAGAAGAATTGAAGAGCTGATTTGAACTGTTGATTTTCTGTACGACTAAAGCATGTAAAAAAGCGACAAATAGAGACGATACACCTATACAACTAATCATCAGAATAACTTAAAAAAAACATACGCTTTAATATTCAATATCAACATATGCAACTTTGAAATTGAAAAAATAGAGAATCAAACAACTTAGTAAGACAACGTAGTTGTATGTAATTGTTGAAAAAAATGTAAAATTACTCATGCTATAAAAGTATTTTAATTTATAGTTATTAGCAGAATAATCAGATTCAAATATTAGAATAAAATTATCCTCAGCACTTATTATAATAAAGTTTTCTGATCTTTATTCGGCACTTATTAGAATAATCAGACTGTAATATTGCCCTATAAAATACTGTACATAGAAGCATAAACGAATTATACAAAAAAAAATGAGTTTCGAGCATGGCAAGATCACCCTCTAAATGTTCACTTTGTTTATTGCATAGGAAGCTACGGACGATAATGACATGAATTTAAAGCTCTTTAAATTTTTGAATGTTCATTTGTTTTTCAAGAAGAGCTCGAGCGTTGATACAATTTAGATAAACAAATTTTTGTCAAGTCGACGATAGTCCTTCTAAGGAGTTCCAAGATAATTTAAGTTAAAAATCTTTCTATTTAAGACTGAAACATCACATTGCATACCGCAAAAATAACTAAAGTGTATACGGAATCGACAAAAATATTAGGTAGTTCAATCAACTAATTTATTGCTGAAAGATTTTGGGTAGATTTGTTTTGATCTAGTATAAAAAATAAATCAGGTAAAAAGAAGAAAAATATAATTTAAGCCAAATAAAAGAACAGAGGACAATTGATTGGAACAAAGGAACTGAATAACATACATATTGGTCTCTTCGTCAATAGAATATACACAAATAATATGCCACAACATTGAATAGTTAAAAAAACTTAAGGATGTGGTAAAAAGTTTAAACAGGCAGGTAGAAAGACAAATCAGGTTAGAAGAAGAAGAATTTATTTTCCCGCAAAGAAAATAAAAGAGCACAAACTATGATAAAGGGACCGGATAACATAGATAATTTTATTTTGTCCTATGTCATGATCTTTTTTAAGTGTTCATTAATTTAAGCAGAATAGTATACGATTTTGTATTGAAAATCAGTAAATAGTTATAAAAGTTCATACCAATGTTATCCGAGGAATATTTAGGCCGTTTCTGGTTCCGTATGCATATTCTAGTTTTTTCTTGCGAGTTTCTTCTGTTCTTCCATGTCAAAGTGCCGTACAAACTGATTTGTTGTGAGAAGTTGTAGATTAGTTTTGAAATTTTGTGGAGTCTTTCGGCAGATATCAGATTGGGATGTGAGAACTTTTCAAGTAATTTCGAAGCAGCCACAACAGGATTGAGAACAACAGTATTTCCTAAGAGAAATTAAGGTAGACAGACCTAGAATAATTAAAACCTTAGATTCATATATTGCCGTGAGATTGGAAGTTCACCTGACTTTGGGGAGAGAAACTGAATTTGGTGTGAGAAGTTGTAGAGTCCTGTGATGATCCGACCTGTCGTCACGTGAGTTACCGCCCCGTTCTTCCATTTTCTGCTTCTTTATGCCTCATCATCAGTGTTTTGTGTGAACGAGTTGGTTTGGATTGGTTTTAGAAGGAAATGAGACACTTAGTCTCTTTAAGGAAGGCTTGTTTTGGAAAAGTCAACCGGATGTTGACTTATGAGTTAGAGGGCTCGGATATGGATTCCGATGATTCGGTTAGCTTCGGGGGATGATTTGTCACTTAGGAGTATGATCGGAAGTGATTTTGGAGGCGCGGTGTAGAATAAGGCTTGAATTGGCGAAGTTAGCATTTTGGCGAATTCCGGTTGATAGGTGAGATTTTGATTCGAGGGTCGAAATGGGGTTCCGAGAGTTGCAGTAGCTCCGTTAGGTGATTTGGGATGTGTGTGCAAAATTTCAAACCATTCGGAGGTGTTTTGGTTGGGTTTTTGATCGAATGCGCATCTCGAAAGGTTTTAAAGAACTTAGGCTTGAATTCGATGAGAAATGATGGTTTAATGTTGTTTGGGGTGTTTTTATGATTGGAACAAGTTTGAATGATATTATAGGAGGTGTTGGTATTTTTGGTTGAGGTCCCGGGGGCCTCGGGGTGAATTCGGATGGTTAACCGGAAGTTTTGGCTTGTGAAACTTAAGAATTTGCTGCTGCTTCTGGTATTTTCGCTTCTGCGGAATTGGGACCGTAGAAGCAGTACCGCAGAAGCGAGAGGAGAGCTGCAGAAGCGGCAAGGACCGCAGGTGCGGAATTGGTGACCCCTTCTGCGGAGTCGCAGATGCAACAGGAGGAACGCAGATGCGGTATTTGAGCTTTTATGGGGGATCCGCAGATGCGAGAATTCGTCCGCAGAAACGGAAGGCGTAGGAGCGGATGTTCAACAGCAGAAGTGGATATTTCCGCAGAAGCGGTGCATTGACCGCAAAAACGGGAGCCGCAGATGCGGCCAGGGAGCCGCAGATGCGGAAATGACTGGGCAGTGCTATTTAATTTCATCTTCGCGAATTTTTGAAGGGTTTCATATTTTTTTAACTCGGACTTGGAGAATTGGGAGCGATTTTGAAGAGGAATTTCAAGGGGTTTCGATAAGGTATGGATCCTTGAACTCAAAACACGATTTCTTGGTGTTATTACATGGATTAGAGCTGACAACTCAAGAAAATAATGGGTAAAAATGGTGGATTAGGGCTTGAAACTTAAGAGAGTTAAAATGGGGATTTGAGGGGTCATTTGGACTCCGATTTTGGTAATCTTTATATGTATAGACTCGTGACGAGATAAGGAACCCGTTGGTGTAAGAATTTCTGAGTTTCGAGAAGTGGGCCCGGGGCCCGGGTTTTGCTAATTTCGAGATTTTTGCTATTTTTCGATTGTTTTCGATTGGGTATTATTTCATTGGCATATTGTGACGTATTCGTTGTGGTTTTGGTCAGATTCGACGCGCGAGGAGGTCAATTTGAGAGGCAAGGGCATAGCGAGCTAGGATTTTGGCCGGCTTGAGGTGAGCAATAGATGTAAATGATGTCCTGAGGGTTTGAAAACCCGGATTTGCACATCGTAGTGCTATATTGAGATGACTTGCATGCCGGATAGCGAGCGTGGGGTAGAGCACCGTTGGGGATTGTGATTTGATCCGTCCCGGTAGATAAATTTACTGTGTATTTGATTGAATTTCACTTGTTATCATTATAAGTTGAGTTGATTGCTATACTTGGGCTTCGTGCCAACTGATAGAATCCTTCAGGGATCGTCATTACTGGTTTCTTACCATTTTTACATAGTATTGAACTCAGTCCTAGTATTTAATACTGTTTTTGCAAACTCAGCCACCTTTTCTCAAACTTGAAACTTAATTAATATTTTTAATGAGTTTGGGCTGAATATTTCTATACTATTGTGCCAGAGGGGCTTATGTGATTCTGGACTGAGTATGGGATCGGGCTGCGCGCCGCAGCGGTATTGTATTGATATTGATATGAGGTCGAGGGCCTAGTTGATGCCACGAGATGGCTTATTATTGCACTTGGGCCGTAAGGGGGCCTTCCCGGAGTCTGCACACCCCCAGTGAGCGCCATCGACGATAAATAAATGGAGCGGGTTGCACGCCGCAGCGGGTACTAGAGAGTACCGGACTATGTGTTGCATTTCATATTTGACTGTCATTTCCTTACTTATCTGTTGTAGTATTTCCATAATTGTTTTATTGGTTTACTGACTTTATACTACTCGGTAAATTACTGTATTTATAGAATTACTTTGTGCCTATTCAGGATTTCTTATTCTCAGCCTTTATTTATGTTTATTACTCACTGGGTCGGAGTACTCACGTTACTTCCTGCACCTTGCGTGCAGATCTAGATACATCTGAGGCTGAGTGAGGACTTCTCTGCCGAGTAGCATATCCGGGAGTATCAAGGTAGCTGCATGACGTTCGCAGTCCTGATTTTCCCTTCTATCTTATTGTTTCATTTCCGCATTTCTCTAGAAGGATATGTAGTAGGTTGATGCTCATGTATTAGAGGCTCAGACTTGTGACACCAGATTCTTCGGGCTGTGTAGTAGTATTGATATTTGGGATTTCCGCATGTTTTAACTCCATTTCAGAATTTCAGTATTATGACTTAGTAGTTTATCTGTGTTAATTAATTCATGAACTGGATAAAAAAAATGGTTAAGGTTATTAAATTGGTCGGGCTTGCCTAGCTATATGTTGAGCGCCATCACGACCGGGGTTGGGGTCGTGACAAGTTGGTATCAGAGCCTAGGTTACTTGGTCTCGCGAGTCATGAGCCGGTTTAGTAGAGTCTCGTGTATCGGTACGGAGACGTCTGTACTTATCCTCGAGAGGCTGCAGAACCCTTAGGAAAACTCTACATTCTTGAAATTCTTTCGTGCGGCTTTGTTGAACTGAGAACTAAACTTCTATTATTCTATTCTCTCACAGATGGTGAGGACACGAGCTACCGGACGTGGCGGACGACTACCAGTACCACCTACTGAGACCACCAGAGGCCGTGGACGCGGTCGTGGTCGTGGCAGAGGCAGAGCGGTCGGGGCAGCACCTGCTGATCCACCAGTTGCCCCAGCTCAGGATCAGGCTCCAGCTGTGGACACACCAGCAGCACCTGTTCAGGCACCAGCTGTGCCTATCGTGATTCCGGGTCTTCAGGAGGCCTTAGCACAGATATTATCAGTCTGCACTGGCCTGGCTCAGGCAGTTTCAACCACTACAGCAGCAGCAGCTACTTCACAGGTCGGGGGAGGCAATCAGACCCCCGCTGCTCGCACACATGAGCAGGTAGTGCAGGGACTACAGACACCAGAGGCACCTCCAGCTCAGCAGGTTGCACCAGTTCAGGGCTTCGTGGTTCCAGCTATGCCAGACGATGAGCAGCGTCGTCTCGAGAGGTTTGGTAGGCTCTAGCCTCCGACATTCAGTGGTGATGAGGGCGAGGATGCCCAGGGTTTTCTTGACAGGTGTCAGCGTATGCTCCGTACGACAGGGATCCTTGAGTCGAGTGGTGTGGCATTTACTATTTTTCAGTTCACGGGGGCTGCTCTTACTTGGTAGGAGGACTTTGAGAGGCGTAGGCCTGTCGGTGCAGCACCCCTGACTTGGCAGCAGTTCTCTGCTCTTTTTCTGGAGAAATATGTACCTCAGTCCCGCAGAGAGGAGCTGCGTAGGCAGTTTGAGTGGTTGACACAGGGGGATATGTCAGTGACTCAGTACGAGATGAGGTTTTCACAGTTGGCCCGTCATGCTATTTGGATAGTTCCGTCAGATCGTGAGAGGATCAAGAGATTTGTGGATGCCCTTAACTATCATCTCCGTATTTTGATGACTAGAGAGAGAGTATTGGGTGCTACATTTGAGGAGGTGGTGGATATCGCTCGTGAGATCGAGTCAGTTCACCGTAGAGAGCGAGAGGAGAGGGAGGCCAAGAGGCCTCATGGATCGGGCAGTTACAGCGGTGCTCCTTCGAGGGGCCAGTTCCAGCATGGTAGAGGTCGTTTTTTCAGGCCTGCTCAATCGGCCTGTCCATAGTATCGTGGGGGATCTTCAGGCCGTGGTAATCATAGGCCCCAGCAAGGTCAGTCTTCACTCAGCGCCCTCCCAGCTCAGAGTTCATCTCATGCCCCATCAGCTCAGGGTTCTTCTGCGCCGAGTGCATCTGCTAGTTACTCCGGTGCGAGGGGTTCCCTTCAGTCCCCATCTCCAGCACCGGGCAGTTGTTATGAGTGCGGAGAGTTTGGTCACTTGAGGAGGCAGTGTCCTCGACTTCGTGGCAGTCAGTATCAGCAAAAGGGTCAGCCCTCGACTTCTGCTCCAGTTACATCATCACCCGCCCAGCCATCTAGGGGTGGAGATCAGGAAACCAGGGGTCGTCCCAGAGGTGGAGGTCGATCAGGCGGTGTCCAGGCTCGTTTCTATGCTATGCCGGGCAGGACAGATGCTATTGCTTCAGACGCTGTCATTAGAGGTATTGTTTCAGTCTGCCATAGAGACGCCTTAGTGTTATTTGATCCAGGTTCCACCTATTCATATGTGTCTTTATATTTTGCTCGTTATTTGGGTATGCCCCGGGAGTCTCTATCTTTACCTGTTCATGTGTCTACCCCGGTGGGCGATACTGTTGTTGTGGATCGTGTGTATCGATTATGTGTTGTGATTATTGGGGGTCTGGAGACCCGAGTTGATCTATTGCTATTGAGCATGGTGGACTTCGACGTTATTTTGGGCATAGATTGATTATCTCCGTGTCATGCTATTCTGGACTGTCATGCTAAGACATTCACTTTGGCTATGCCGGGTGTACCGCGGATCGAGTGGCGTGGTGTGACTGATTATGTTCCTAGTAGAGTTATTTCCTTCGTGAAGGCCCAGCGTATGGTTGGGAAGGGTTGTCTTTCCTATTTGGCGTTTGTGAGGGATGTTGGAGCTGAGACTCCTAGCATTGATTCTGTTCCAGTTGTGAGGGATTTTCCCGATGCGTTTCCTGCAGACCTGCCGGGCATGCCGCCGGACAGGGATATTGATTTTGGTATTGACCTGGTGTCGGGCACTCAGCCCATCTCTATTCCGCCATATCATATGGCACCAGCGGAGTTGAAGGAATTGAAGGAGCAGCTTCAGGAGCTCCTAGATAAGGGGTTCATTCGGCCTAGTGTGTCACCTTGGGGTGCGCTAGTCCTGTTTGTGAAGAAGAAGGATGGCACAATGAGAATGTGTATCGATTATAGGCAATTGAATAAAGTAGAAGTGAAGAACAAGTATCCCCTACCTCGCATAGATGATTTGTTTGACCAGCTTCAGGGAGCGAGGTTGTTTTCCAAGATTGATCTCCGTTCGGGTTATCACCAGTTGAAGATCAGGGATTCAGATATTCATAAGACTGCTTTCAGGATTAGATATGGTCACTATGAGTTTCTTGTCATGTCTTTCGGGTTGACCAATGCCCCAGCAGCGTTCATGCATCTGATGAACAGTGTATTTCGGCCTTATCTGGATTCATTTGTCATAGTGTTCATTGATGATATTCTGGTATACTCGCGTAGTTAGGAGGATCACGCGCAGCATTTGCGAGTTGTATTGCAGAGATTGAGGGAGGAGAGGCTTTATGCAAAGCTCTCCAAGTATGAGTTCTGGCTCGGTTCAGTGGCTTTCTTGGGACACGTGGTGTCCAGCGAGGGTATTCAGGTTGACCCGAAGAAGATAGAGGCGGTGCAGAGTTGGCCTAAACCATCCTCAGCCACAGAGATTCGTAGTTTCCTTGGGTTGGCAGGCTATTATCGCCGGTTTGTTCAGGGTTTTTCCTCTATTGCATCGCCCTTGACCAAGTTGACTCAGAAGGGTGTTTCATTTGTATGGTCGGACGAGTGTGAGGAGAGCTTTCAGAAGCTCAAGACAGCTTTGACCACAACTCCAGTATTGGTTTTGCCATCAACTTCAGGTTCTTATATGGTATATTGCGATGCTTCGCGAGTGGGAATTGGTTGTGTTTTGATGCATGAGGGTAGAGTTATTGCTTATGCTTCTCGTCAGTTGAAGCCCCATGAGCAGAACTACCCCGTTCATGATTTGGAGCTAGCTGTTATAGTTCATGCATTGAAGATTTGGAGGCATTACTTGTATGGCGTATCTTGTGAGGTATTCACTGATCATCGCAGTCTTCAGCATTTGTTCAAGCAAAAGGATCTTAATTTGAGGCAGCGGCGGTGGCTAGAGTTACTTAAGGATTATGATATCACCATTTTGTATCACCCAGGGAAGGCCAATGTAGTGGCCGAAGCTTTGAGCTGAAAGGCGGTGAGTATGGGGAGCTTGGCGTACATTCCAGTTGAGGAGAGGCCATTTGCAGTTGATGTTCAGGCCTTGGCCAACCGATTTGTGAGACTAGATATTTCAGAGCCCAGTCGGGTGTTGGCTTGTGTGGTTTCTCGGTCTTCCTTGTATGACCGCATCAGGGAGTGTCAGTATGATGATCCGCATTTGCTTGTCCTTAAGGACAGGGTACAGCATGATGATGCCAGAGATGTGACCATTGGTGATGATGGTGTGTTGAGGATGCAGGGCCGGATTTGCGTGCCCAATGTGGATGGGCTTCGGGAGTTGATATTGGAGGAGGCCCATAGCTCGCGGTATTCCATTCATCCGGGTGCCGCGAAGATGTATCAGGATCTTAGACAGCACTATTGGTGGCGGAGGATGAAGAGAGATATTGTGGAGTATGTAGCCCGGTGTCTTAATTGTCAGCAGGTGAAATATGAGCATCAGAGACCGGGTGGCTTGCACCAGCAGATGGTTATTCCTGAGTGGAAGTGGGAGAGGATCACTATGGATTTTGTTACCGGACTCCCTCGGACTTTGAAGAAGTTTGATGCTATTTGGGTGGTTGTAGACAGGCTGACCAAGTCTGCGCACTTCATTTCGGTTTGTACTACTTATTCTTCAGAGCGGCTGGCAGAGATTTATATTCGGGAGATTGTTCGGTTGCATGGTGTCCCAGTTTCCATTATATCAGATCGGGGCACTCAGTTTACCTCTCAGTTTTGGCAGACGGTTCAGTGAGAGTTGGGTACTCAGGTGCAGTTGAGCATAGCCTTTCAGCCTCAGACGGACGGGCAGTCCGAGCGCACCATTCAGATATTGGAGGATATGCTACGTGCCTGTGTTATTGACTTTGGAGGGTCATGGGTTCGGTTTCTACCGCTTTCAGAGTTTGCGTACAACAACAGCTATCAGTCCAGCATTCAGATGGCACTGTATGAGGCCTTGTATGGGAGACGGTGTAGATCTCCAGTTGGTTGGTTCGAGCCCGGCGATGCTAGATTGTTGGGGACACATTTGGTTCAGGATGCGTTGGAGAAGGTGAAGGTGATTCAGGAGAGACTCCGTACAGCGCAGTCAAGGCAAAAGAGTTATGCGGACAGGAAAGTCCGAGATGTATCTTATATGATTGGTGAGAAGGTCTTGCTGAAGGTTTCACCCACAAAGGGTGTTATGAGATTCGGAAAGAAAGGGAAATTGAGTCCGCAGTTCATTGGGCCTTTTGAGGTACTTAGGAGGATTGGGGAGGTGGCCTATGAGCTTGCTTTGCCACCCAGCTTGTCGAGCGTGCATCCAGTTTTTCAAGTTTCTATGCTCCGGAAGTATATTGGAGACCCGTCCCATGTCTTAGATTCCAGTACAGTTTAGTTGGAGGGTGATTTGACTTATGATGTAGAGCCAGCAGCCATTTTAAATCGTCAGGTTCGAAAGTTGAGGTCAAAGGATGTTGCTCCGGTGAAGGTGCAGTGGAGAGGTCGGCCCGTGGAGGAGGCTACCTGGGAGACCGAGCGGGAGATGCAGAGCAGATACCCTCACCTATTTGAGTCTTCAGGTATGTTTCTTGACTCGCTCGAGGACGAGCATTTGTTTAAGTTGGGGAGGATGTGACGACCCGACCCGTCGTCACATGAGTTACCGCCTCGTTTTCCCCATTTTCTGCTTCTTTATGCTTCATTATAAGAGTCTTGTGTGAACGAGTTGATTTGGATTGGTTTTAGAAGGAAATGAGACACTTAGTCTCTTTAAGGAAGGTTTGTTTTGGCGAATTCCGATTGTTGTAGCTTCGTTATGTGATTTGGGATGTATGTGCAAAATTTCAAGTCATTCGGAGGTGATTTGGTTGAGTTTTTAATCGAATGCGTATTTCGGAAGTTTTTGAAGAACTTAGGCTTGAATTGGATGAGAAATGATGGTTTTAGTGTTGTTTGAGGTGTTTTTATGATTGGAACAAGTTTGAATGGTGTTTTAGGATGTGTTGGTGCTTTTGGTTGAGGTCCCGGGGGCCTCGGGGTGATTTCGGATGGCTAGCGGGAGGTTTGAACTTGGAAAAATGTTGCAGAAAATGCAGCAGTCAGTGCAGCAGGACATTGGTCTTCGCGAACGCGAGTGGGCCATCGCGTTCGCGTAGAAGGATTTAGGGGCCTGAGTTTTTGTTCTTCGCGTTCGCATCTGGGTCTCACGTTCGCATAGGTTCGAGTTCTGCTGCATCGCGGTCGCGGGCAGTGTCTCGCGTTCGCGCAAGAGGAATTGAGGACCCGCATTATTTATTCTTCGCGTTCGCGGCATGAATCACGCGTTCGCGTAGTTGGAGCAGCTGAAGGTTCACGTTCGCAGGTGGAGCCCTCGCGTTCGCGGAGGGTAATATTGTCAGAGGCAAGCTTTGTTCATCGCGAACGCGAGAGAGCCCTCGCGTTCGCATAGAGTAAATACCAGCTGGGCAGAAGGGTTTTTATTAACATTTCATCCGCGAACTAAGTCTTATTTTCACCATTGTTGAGCATCCTTGAGAGCTTTTGGACGGGAATTGAAAAGGGTTTCGACTGGGATTGATTGGAGGTGAGTTCTATGAACTAAAAACATGATTTAGTTGTAGAGTCAACCTAGAAATTCATGAAAACTTAGCAAAAAGGGGAAGAACTAGGGCTTGAAATTTGATATTTCAAATTGGGTTTTGATGGCCCATTTGAGCTCGGATTTGGGAGTTTTTGGTATGTATGGATCGTGGCGAGATAAGGAACCCGTTGATGTAAAATTTTCTGATTTTTGAGAAGTGGGCCCGGGGCTCGGGTTTTGCTAATTTCGAGATTTTGCTATTTTTTCGATTGTTTTCGATTGGGTATTGTTCTATTGGCATATTGTGACGTATTCATTGTGGTTTTGGTCAGATTCGGTGCACGAGGAGGTCGATTTTAGAGGCAAGGGCATAGCGAGCTAGGATTTTGGCCGGCTTGAGGTGAGTAATAGATGTAAATGATGTCTTGAGGGTTTGAAACCCCGGGTTTGCACCTCGTAGTACTATATTGAGGTGACTTGCACGCCGATAGCGAGCGTGGGGTAGAGCACCGTTGGGGATTGTGACTTGATCCGTCCCGGTAGATAAATTTACTATGTATTTGACTGAATTTCACTTGTTATCATTATAAGTTGAGTTGATTGCTATACTTGGGCTTCGTGCCAACTGATTGAATCCTTCAGGGATCGTCATTACTGGTTTCTTACCATTTTTTTTTACCTATTATTGAACTTAGTCCTAGTATTTAATACTGTTTTGCAAACTCAGCCACCTTTTCTCAAACTTGAAACTTAATTGATATTTTTAATGAAGTTTGGGCAGAATATTTCTATAGTACTGTGCCCAAGGGGCTTATGTGATTCTGGACTGAGTATGGGATCGGGCTGCGCGCCGCAGCGGTATTGTATTGATATTGATATGAGGTCGAGGGCCTAGTTGATGCCACGAGATGGCTTATTATTGCGCTTGGGCCGTAAGGGGCTCCTCTCGAAGTCTGCACACCCCAGTGAGCGCCGTCGACGATAATTAAATGGAGCGGGCTGCACGCCGCAGCGGGTACTAGAGAGTACCGGACTATGTGTTGCATTTCATATTTGACTGTCATTTACTACTTATCTGTTGTAGAATTTCCATAATTGTTTTATTGGCTTACTGACTTTATACTACTTGGTTTAAATTGCGGTATTTATAGAATTACTTGGTGCCTATTCAGGATTTCTTATTCTCAGCCTTTATTTATGTTTATTACTCACTGGGTCGGAGTACTCACATTACTCCCTGCACCTTGCGTGCAGATCCAGGTACATCTGAGGCTGAGTGAGGACTTCTCTGCCGAGTAGCATATCTGGGGGTATCAAGGTAGCTGCATGACGTCCGCAGTCCTGATCTTCGCTTCTACCTTATTGCTTTATTTCTGCATTTCTTTAGAACGATATGTAGTAGGTTGATACTCATGTATTAGAGGCTCAGACTCACGACACCGGATTCTTCGGGCTGTGTAGTAGTATTGATATTTGGGATTTCCGCATGTTTTAACTCTATTTCAAAATTTCAGTATTATGATTTAGTAATTTATCTGTGTTAATTAATTCATGAACTGGATAAAAAATGGTTAAGGTTATTAAATTGATCGGGCTTGCCTAGCAGTGTGTTGGGCGCCATCACGACCGGGGTTGGGGTCGTGACACTAAAGATCACGGTAAGCCTTTATCCCTGTCGCAGTTATATTTTTTGACCTGAGTCGCTAGTAGCATCATTCTTGTTTCCTGCGTTTACCCCTTGCGCTTTTGTAGGCCTGGGGGAGGTCCCCTTGATGAAGGGAGCATTGCCTGGTGAGGAAGCCGCTTTGATATCCGACGACGGGAAAAAGAGACAACGGGATCCGTCGGACGGGCCCTCAGAATCCAACAAGATGAAGGTGGAAGAAACTGAGGCTGACCCGGCGGCCCTAACTTGAGTTGACGGCAAGGTGGAAAATATCTTCTCGACGGCATCCGAGGGAGCGACAAATCTGGCCGACTCTTGGGCCGTGGAGGCAGTGGCTTCTGAGCCGGAGTCTGAGGGTGCTGCGGTCCAGCTTTGTAGCAGGGGGACAACTAATGAGGCACCAGGTGTAGCCTCCGAGCTGGCCGATGATTAGGGTTTCCCTCGGGCAGGAGTGCCTTCGGTAGATGGTTCGGAGGGGCCTAGTCTTGGGGCCCCGAATAGCCAAGGGATGGTCTCGATATCGTGCTAGTGCCGTGGTTCAAGTTGATTTCCCTCAGGGAACGACCCTATCTCCTAAGGGAGTACAAGATGTCCCGCGTGAAGAGAATTCTGAAGAAGAGAGATTTATCGAAGGCGGAGGTGTACCCGAGGGGCTTCCAACCATTCCCGGGGAAATCCCTGAGATTGATGCTTCACTCGTCTTTCGCGAGATGAGCAGGCTCTGTGAGCAGGTAACCCGTGCGAACCCTGTCTGTCACTCTGGCGTTGGTTGTTCCAATCTTTTTCTTTCTAACTTATATTTTTCCGTGGTTCAGGCCAAGGTGCTTTATAGTCAGACTTTCTCCCGGTATCGGGGTAAGGTGATCCGTCATGAGCTCGAGAAAGCTCATCTTACTGAACAGGTTACCAAGTCTCTGTTTGCCATTATCTGAATGTTTTTTCCAGATCTCAGTGTCTTATCATCTCCGACCTGGCTTGTGTAGTTGGAGAAGGAAGGCGCTGAGGGAGGAGCTCCGGGCCAGAGATTTAGAAGTCTCCGAACTCAAACGGCGCGTAAGGGAGATAACATCCGAGAGGTATGCTCCAGGAGAGAGTGACCCTGGTCGAGCGTCAGCTCAGTGATGCGATGGAGGATAGTGATAAGTACAGAGGTCTCCATTACGAGCTGGTAGTTGCACTATTCGGGATCAAAACTGAAGCTGAGGCGCTTATATCTTTGCATGGAGAGGATGCTATTGCAACCAGCACTTAGACCAGGAAGGGGAAGACCCTGGGGAGGAGGGATGCTGCCTTGCTTACTCTCGGAGGCATGTCGGGCAGTGGCTCAGGAGGAGACAAAAATAAAGGCAGAGCCCCCGGAGGGGAAGAGACCACTGAAGGACCTGTAGCCGATGGGACGTAACCCTCGGTGAAGGCATCGAAGACGTAGGCACAATAATAGATTAGGACTTTTCTTTCCTTTCTTCTTGTAAAGGTTTTTCCAATATTTGTAAACACTCCCCCTGGGGGTCATTAGAAGGTTTTTGGTTTCCTATCCTTTCTTTCCCTTTCGTGCAGGCTGGCGGCAACGGTTCTTATGTCTTTAGGTCGAAGCGACCTTTTATGTGTAAGCTGGCGTTTGAGCTCTTATTCTTTTGTGCGCAAGCTGGCGTTTGAGCTCTTATGATTTTTTCCTGGGGCATTTTTAGGTAACTATTTTGGATTCAGTCTCCGAGTTGGGTTTCGACTCAAGCACTTTCTAGCCTCAAGTTTTTAGATTTGCATGGGCTGGCGATAATGGCTCTTACGCCCTGGGTCGAAGCGACCTTTTAGTGTAAGCTGGCGTTTGAGCTCTTATGCTTTTTGACCTAGGGCATTTTTTAGGTAACTATTTTGGGTTCAGTCTCCGAGTCAGGTTTCGACTCGAGCTCTTTCGACCCTCAAGTTTTCAGATTTGCGTGGGCTGGCGACAATGGCTCTTACGCCATCGGTCGAAGCGACCTTTTATATGGGCTTTATTTTCCCCTCGTTAAGGACTTTTGCAATGATTCTTTCCTGACTCTTCGACGGTTCGAGAAAAACCTCGATTACAAGCCGTATTGTGGCGATGATCGAGCACCTCGGGAGGTTTGGCTCGGAGGCTGAGTAGCTCGAAGCCTGTGATTTGGAGATGACATGGTCGAATCTTTTTTCCCTATGCCAAGGGTAGCCTGTTTAACTAGTTCATTTTGAAGTAGACTCGAAGTAATTGAAGGCCTGTGATTTTGTAGCGACGGTCGGGCATCCCGAGTCGCGTTAGTTTGGCTGGTACAGCCTTATGACCGTAGTCATTTGTACTTGGCCGGAGCCGTTTTAGGTCCCAAGTGATGTAGTTTGGGCGTCTATATCGAGGGTATGCCTTTTTAGGGGTCTTACAAGTTCGATATTTAACCTAAATTTTGCGATCGGTTTATGCCTTTAGCAAGGTCTTACAAATTTTTCATGTCGTCGAGGTCTTACAGATTTCAGATACTTGGTACAAGTATGGTTCATGCCTTGCCTGAGGTCTTACAAATGTTGCCACTTGGTACAAGTGTGATTCATGCCTTGCTTGAGGTCTTACATATGTTGTTGCTGCCTTATGTAGGTCTTACGAGACCGAGTATGCCCGCTCGGGGTCTTATGGCCTCAAGTTTTTTAGTGAATGGTGCTTGGCGACAGTCCCCTAGTTAACGAGGTCATCCTGGCTCGGAAGTCGTTTACTTGTAAGCTTGGTGTTGCCTCATTGAGGGCTTACGACTTTGGCGATTCCGACCCTGAGGTCATACAATTTTTGAGATTTTGACGCCAGTCCCCGAGTGTTCGGGGCTTTTTTGGCCTTGGAGTCATTTCGTGATTTTTATGTTGCCTCGTTGAGGGCTTATGAGCTTGGAATCCCGACCCGGAGGTCGTTCGGAGATAGATTTGTCGACGCCAGTCCCCGAGTGTTTGGGACACCTTTCGGCCTTGGAGTTGTTTTGCGATTTTTGCGTTGCCTCGTTGAGGTCTTATGAGTTTGGAGTCCCGACACTGAGGTCGTTCGGAGATAGATTTGTCGACGCCAGTCCCCGAGTGTTTGGGACACTTTTCATTTTGGAGATGCTTTTTGCTAGAACATTTGAGTTTCCTTTGAAGCGTGAAATATTTTAATGAAAAGTATTCTCTGGCTACTTGGTGAAAGTATACATGTTTTGCTGTTAGGGGCTTGGTTGCTCTATACGAGCACAGTTCATTCGACCGTTTGGCTCAGTGCATTACTTTCCTATTGATGCCCCGTTTTGAGATATTTTGGCTTTCCCGAGCAGGTGATCTTTCGGGGGGGGGGGGGGTGGATGCCCCCAGTATTGGAGGTGGATTGCAAAAGAAAATCTTGAATATTTGTTGAGCCTCTTTAGGTAGCATATAGTCGTTGCCTCGTTAAAAACCTTACCGGTAAAACACTTCCAGGGACAAAATCCAGTTGAAGGAAAAGAGTGCAACGCATGCTCGAGGGTCTTTTTGGAATTTAAAATTGGGTGCTCTAGCAATAATACCGTTTTAGCATTGATATGTTCTAGTTGCTTTGAAGTTGTTTGCCCTCCATGGTACCGAGCTTGTAAGACCCTTTGCCGACTACCCCAAGGACGCGGTACGGTCCTTCCCAGCTTTGGCCTAGCTTTCCTTCATTGGGGTTTTGTGTTGAGAGTGACTTTCCTTAGGACCAAGTCCCTGACTCCGAAATATCGAAGGTTAGTTCTTCTGTTATAATATCTTTCGATTCTTTGCTTTTTAGCGGCCATCCGGACCAGCGAAGCTTCTTGTTCTTCTTCCAGTAGTTCGAGGGCCGTTGTCATGGCCTTGTTGTTCAATATTTCGGTGGTATGCTGGAATCTAGCGCTCGGCTCTCTGACCTCTACTGGTATCAACGCTTCGGCACCGTATAATGGAGAGAAAGGTGTTTCCCCCGTTGTTGATTTTGAAGTTGTTCGGTATGCCGATAGCACTTCGGGCAATATTTCTCTCCACTTTCCCTTGGCTCTTTCTAGCTTCTTTTTTAAGTTTTGGATGATGGTTTTATTTGTGGAATCGGCCTGGCCGTTTGCACACGGATGGTAGGGCGTCGACAAGATCCTCTTGATTTTGTGATCCTCAAGAAACTGTGTTACCTTGCTTCCGACGAACTGCCTCCCGTTATCGCACGTTATCTCGGAGGGAATCCTGAATCGGCATATAATGTGCTTCCACCCATTTTCAGAATTAATCAATCATAAATAAGATGAATTTAGCTTTACCCGGTGTTGTCGGCAGGGGTCCGACGATGTCCATTCCCCACTTCATGAATGGCCATGGCGATAAGACCAAATGCAATTGTTTACCGGGTCGGTGAATCATAGGTGCAAATCTCTGGCATTAATCGCACTTTCGGACGAACTCCTTGGTTTCTTTCTCCATGTTGTCCCAGTAGTAGCCTGCCTTGATCACCTTTCGAACTAAGGAGTCGGCGTCCGAATGGTTTCCGCAAGTGCCCTCGTGAATTTCTCTAAGTACATAGTCTGTATCCCTTGGCCCCAGACATATTGCTAGGGGGCCATCAAAGGTTCTTCCATATAGAGTATTGTTTTCGCCGAGCGAGAACCGGGCTGCCTTGGTTCGTAGGGCCCTCGACTATTTTGGGTCTGTGGGCAGTTTCCCATCTTTTAAATAATCAATATATTTGTTTCTCCAGTCCCATGTAAGGCTGGTGGAGTTAATCTCGGCGTGACCTTCTTCGGCCACTGATTTAAATAACTGAACAACAGCCCCGGGGAGTAGGTCATCTTCTTTGACAGATGATCCCAAGTTTGCGAGTTTGTCGGCCTCGCTATTCTGCTCTCGAGGTATGTGGACCAAGGTCCATTCTTTGAAACGGCGTAATGCGACTTGGATTTTATCCAAATACCTCTGCATCATGCCTTCCCGGACCTCGTAGCTCCCATCACCTTGTTATCCACCAGGAGCGAATCGCATTTTGCCTGGATGGTCTCAGCTCCCAAGCTTTTAGCCAGGTCCAAGCATGCGATCATAGCCTCGTACTCGGCTTCATTGTTAGTCAATTTTGCAGTTTTTATAGATTGTCTGCTGACGCCGCCCGTAGGAAGCTTAAGGACTATACCGAGTCCGGATCCTCTCACGTTTGTGGCGTCGTCGATGAACAGGGTACATACCCCAGAGGACGTGCCTGATATTAATAAAAGTTCCTTCTCTACCTCGGGCACGAGGGATGGCAAAAAGTCGGCCACGAAGTCCGCCAAAATCTGGGACTTGATGGCCGTTCGAGGTTGATAGTCGATGTCATATCCTCCAAGTTTGATGGCCCATTTGGCCAACCGGCCCGTCGGGTTTGTGAAATATGTTCCGGAGAGGATAGGTTGTCAAAACGCATATATGGTGGCATTGAAAATAGGGCTTCAATTTTTGCGAGGCGCTTATTAATGCGAGAGCCAATTTTTCTAGGTGTGGATACCTAGTTTCGGCGTCCCCTAGGGTTCGGCTTACGTAATAAACAGGGAATTGCGTATCTTGCTCTTCTCGAACCAGCACGCCGCTTACCGCTATTTCTGACACGGCTAGATATAGATACAGTGTTTCATCCTCCTTAGGCGTATGGAGCAGAGGTGGACTTGTCAGATATCATTTCAGTTCCTCCAAGGCGTGTTGGCATTCTGGGGTCCATTCAAAGTTTTTTTTCCTTTTGAGTAAAGAGAAAAAATGATGGCTCCTATCGGATGATCTTGATATGCATCTTCCCAGAGCCGCTATTCGCCCTGTCAGCCGTTGCACGGCATTCACATTATTTACCACCGTGATTTCTTCGGTGGCCTTGATTTTATCAGGGTTAATCTTGATCCCCCTGTTTGATACCATGAAGCCCAGGAATTTGCCCGAACCCACTATGAAGGCACACTTCTCGGGGTTGAGCTTCATGTTGTAGCTCCTGAGGATGTCGAATGTTTCCTGCAAATGAGTCAAATGGTCCTCTGCGCGCAGGGACTTAACCAACATATCGTCAATATAAACCTCCATGGATTTGCCTATTTGATGCTCAAACATTTAATTAACAAGACGTTGGTACGTAGCCCCCGTGTTTTTTAATCCGAAGGGCATTACGTTGTAACAGTAGGTACCGTATTTTGTGATGAATGAAGTCTTCTCCATATCCTTGGGGTTCATCTGAATTTGATTATATCCCGAGTAGGCGTCGAGAAAGGTAAGGGTCTCATGGCCGGCCGTAGCGTCGATCAGACGATCGATGTTAGGCAATGGGAACGAATCCTTGGGGAATCCCTTATTTATGTCTTTATAGTCTATGCACATTCTTAGCTTATTTCCCTTTTTGGGTACTACTACTACGTTGGCCATCCACTCGGGGTATTTAACCTCTCTAATGGATCCTATTTTCAGGAGTTTCATTACCTCTTCCTTGATGAATGCGTGTTTTACCTCAGACTGTGGTCTTCTTTTCTGCTTTACCGGTTTGAACCTGGATCGACACTCAGTTTATGGAAGGTTATTTCCGGCGAAATACCTGTCATATCTAAGTGGGACCAGGCGAAACTGTCGATATTGTTAAATAGAAATTGAATGAACTTTTTCCTGAGTTCGGGGGTTAATCCCATTCCCAGGTATACTTTACGATATGGGAGGTATTTGTCCAAGACAGTCTGCTCCAGGTCTTCGATCGTTGACTATGTCGCATCCGACTCTTCGGGGGCAACGAAAGTTCGGGGTGCAAAGAAATCTTTTTCGTCGTCCTCGGGGGTCTGTATGCTCTTAGACTCATCCGAGATCGAGTGCTTTAGTGTCGGTGCCTCATGGTAAAACGCAAACATTTCTTTCGCCGCCTGTTGTTCTCCATATATGGTTGCTATGCCATCCCCCGTGGGGAATTTTATCATCCGGTGCAGGGTCGACGGTACTGCTCTCATGTTTTGTATCCATGGTCTGCCGAGCAATGCATTGTACCTCATGTCGCCGCCAATGACTTGGAACTCGGTGTTCTGAATCATGCTGGACGTGTCGACCGGGAGGGTGATTTCTCCTTTTGTTACTTTGCCGGTCATGTTGAAGCCGTGGAGGACCCGGGAGGCGGGTATGACCCGATCGAGTAGCCCAAGCTGTTCTACTACCTTCGATCTGATTATGTTGGCGGAGCTGCCTGGATCCACGAGCACACGTTTAGCTCAAATGTTGCTTAAAAGAAATTAAATTACTAGCGCGTCGTTATGTGGTTCTGCCAAGATCTCGAAATTATCTTCGCTGAATGCGAGGGTGTCTTCGGTCATGCGGCCTCGGATTGGTGCTTCTTCCACGGCAGATTTTTTTTCCGTTTGATCACGGGCCCCTGGGGAACGTCGGTCCCTCCGATAATCATATGAACGACGTGCCGAGGAATTTCTCCCTTTGCCCAGGTTGGATTTTGTTGAGTTTCCCATGGGATTTTTTGACGTGCTCTTTGGAGAATACGAGAAACGATGTTGATGCATTGGGCGTCGCATGAGGTCATATCCTCGGGAATTGGCTTCAAGGTGCTCACAAGGCTCTGTGGTGGTATACCGACACCTGGAATAGTCATACCCTTTCCTCCGCGGTTCTCGGGATAGCAGTTTTCGCCTTTATTTACTGAGTTAGGCATTCCGACCTGAAACTTGAAGATCTTGGACAAGAAAAGCGTGAAAGATAGCTTGTGTTGTGTAATAAAACCAGCAAGAAAAAACCACTATTATTTTTAGCCCCACGGTGGGCGCCAAACTGTTTACCGTGAAAATGGTAATAACAATTAAATTTGTTGATGGGACTCTAAAAATATGTGATCTATTTTTATGCTAGATGATAAGCAGATGATGCTACGTATATGAAGTTTAGAGATGAAGTACGAGCTAAAAATGAGATGATAACCAAACCAAGAGGCTGACAATTGAGGCCTCGAGCTCGTCGATATGAGGGCCTCGGGGCCGATTCTGTGGCTCGATAATGAGGTATCGACGGCGATCGATGTATGACTAATAGTTATGTCGAAACTAATAAAGGCTCTGTATGGCCAATGATAAGCAATAAATGATGAACAAGTATGAAGATAATAAATCAAAGCAATAATAACAAGAAAGTATGTTAGAAAGTAGAGAGAATGTTCTTCATATATTCGTGTGGAGTAACTGGAGTAACAGAGGCTTACATAATGATAGGCATCCCCTTTATATAGGAGGGAAGTCTCAATATAGTACAAAAATGTATTAAATACAAAGAAACGGAGATGGGACAGCTAGATATGACACCCCGATTCAGGGTTAGGGTAGTCCAGTAGGCTCTATCAACCCTAGTTGTGTATCTTGGGAACTCCCCATTTCTCTCAATATATCTGTTGATCTGCAGGGCTCCGAGATCGAACACCGACACTCCCTCGAAGGTGAACCTCGACCCCGGTCTCGAGCCTCGGGAAGTGTCCTTATGGGGCATCATGATAAATGAGAAATTGGAACCCCCCCCCCCCCCGATTTTTACCCTACACATAACTCTTGTCTATGTTCATTGTACACAGTATGTGATTACTGTGTCCTTGTTTCTTTGCTGATTTTATAGCTTACCCAAATTAGGGTTTCAGACCTGTGTTAATTGAACCAAATATGGTTCGATTTGGGTCTTCCTCTTTTAATAATCTCTTGTCCACGTTCATTGTAAGCATTATGTACCTTATTTTACTGTAGATTTTGTGGTTTACCTAAAACTAGAGTTTGATACTTTTACTGATTCTCCGTGCTATTTCTTTTCTCGTACAGGACTGATATTTTCCTTATTCTGTTCAATCTACCATGTCTTTCTTTATTTCTTTACCTTATTTTGCCTTGAGATTGTTTGTTAATTGATATTTTCCATATTCTAAGTGTTACTCGCCTGATTACACACTATTATGCCCTATTAATTGACTGAACTCTATACTATTTGTCCCTAAACTAGACTTCAGTTGATTCTGGGATTATTTTCTTACCTTGTTTATGTGTGTTTGATTGCTACCCTTATTTGTTAACTTAATTGAACACTATTTAAACCCTTTCCCTTTTCCCCTTTAGAACAAGACTTGAACTTTCCTATTCTCACAACTAAAAAACTAAGCTCTCTCTCTCTCTTGCTCCTATTCTGATTTCTGCACTAAGTGGATATTGTTTGGCCGGCTGAAAGCCAAGGCCAAATTACTCTAGAATTTAACTATTACCGCACCTTTACTCGCTTTCTTCTTAACTGGTATGCCCTAACTTTTGTAATTTCCTTCTCTATGCTTTGTGTGATTAGCCTGTTTTAATTCCTAGCATGATTCTGTCCTTTATCTGTGAAGTTGATAATATTGTTAACTTAAGACTATGTTATGTAGAATAACAGGAATCCTCTCATAAGTTGATTTAAGGTTCAATCTGCTTGTCAGTTTATACCTGTTCTGAACTATAAGCATGTAATCAAGTATGTTTGTGCTTAATTCGTGTGTCATGTCTGTTCAATTCAAATGCTTCTGCCTTATTGCTCCTGTGACTAAGCAAGGACTGTTTCAAATACCAACATAAGCATTTAGCTTAATCAGACTTCGCCATGTTTGAACTTTATGTTGTACCTGAACCTTGTTTGTTTCTTGGAGCAGTTCTGCCTGCAACATTGTATTCTGAACTTTCTCTCTTCTGAAATTGAACTATTTCTAAACCTGCCCTCTTACACTTTATGCACTGGTTTTCAAACTCGTACACTTAGTCATTTAGGTTCTCACCTCCCCCGGTGTGAGCACTGCCTAGGGTCCTTGAGACTCCTTTGAAATCAGTTCTGAAACTTAGAGATATCATGCCTATATGGTTTAAATTAATTCAGCAATTAGAAAGCATACCTATAGGATCTAAAAGGAATAAAACTGTGTTTACGAGTTAAAATGAGTGCTACACTTAGAAATCAAGCCTATAGGTCTGTAGTTGACAAACTCGTAGAAATCATGCCTATAGGATCCTGTTAGTCTGTTCTGAATTCAAGCGATCTTGCAAGTCACTTAGGCAGCGTATCCGCGGGACTCCTTAATGATTCTGGTTTAAAACTATGACATACTACTACCTGAAATGCCCAGATCCAAGCTGAATAAAATCAGTAGGCAAACAAATAGGTCACAATGCTCGCCTTAATAAAACTGTCTTTACGCTCTGTTGTCTCAAGTAGATATCCTGCCTATAGGATTCCAAAGTTAATCAAGTTTGATGATTCAATTGCGTGCTTTTATTGCCTATGTGTGGAGGTCAATGTGAGCCCATACTTGCTTTATTTGAAAGTCCTACTTGTTTTAATTGTCGCCTAGATTTCACATTTTTAAGCAATATAGGATTGGTCTAGAACTATCCCAAATAGAGGTCATAATACCTCCAAGACCATATGTAAGGAAGGGTAGTGCACGCATAGGGTACGGTTTAGAATCAATTAGTGCGCTTAAGTAACAACTTGAAGATAGTAATTGGGTAGTAAAGGAAATGATAGCCCATGTGCTAATGCTATGAGTAAAACCCCGACTTGAGGGAGTTGCAAAGCATTGCATGGAATGATCCTATAGGCCAAAAAACTTAGGAACACCGCTTATCCCTATTTGATAAATTGAATATTGTATTTGTCCAAATTGTCCTATCCCCTTTTTTAGAATAATTCGCTTAATTTATGTTCGGCCAGGACCCACCGTTGTGGACCTCGAAGGATGCCTAACACCTTCCCCTGAAGGTAATTTCGAGCCCTTACCCGATCTCTGGTGATGTAGACTGGTTATCTGAGTTAATTGCTTTGGGTTCCCTAATGCACCTTAAATCCGTTAGGTGGCTACCCTTTCAAATCCAATTCCCTATCCTCATGGAAAGGAGTTTTCCCAGAAATGTCGAAACCTGATTTTTCGAGAAAAAGGGGGCACAACAACATGGCAACTCTATTGGGGAGATCTTTAGGCTCTTACCATTACGAACTTGTCTATAAATTAGTCTTTAAACATGTCTTTATTATTCTGTTAATACTTGCACACCCCTTCCCATTCTACGAGAATTTATTTGCCTATCCTTATTCGTTTATGATCTCCCTCCCCTGCTTTATCACTTCTACTATGGAAACTGACTTGTCTCCTTGTTTTTCTTTTCTTAAATGTCTTTACAATTATTAAATACCTCATTTTATCATTATTCATCATGCAAATACTTGGCAACGTGTTATTTTCATTTGCATAACTCCATGCTCAACATCATATTCCACTCGTGCGTACTAATACCATAATGGCACTTGATGAGTGTCTGCGCTCTTCCTCAAATCACCCTCTAAATTCAGAAAAGCTTATTTTCAGTAAAACTAGACGATCAGTAGTGCAGTCGATGGTTTCGTGCCTTACTTCTCAAGTTGTCCGCTTGAGGGTACCAGTCTAGACTTCTATAGAAACTTTACTCCTATAATAACTGTACATGCATCATGTCCAAACCTAGCCGGGGTTAATATGTTGTCCGCATAATATCCCTCTAAGAAAGCCTTGTCCATAGTCCACGGGATTTCCATTATCCCAACGGACGCAACCACGATATATGCATTATTTGGAGAGATAAATGCTGACATGCTAATCGTTAATGTGTAAGTAGTCGAATCCAAAGGGGGAAAGGTTCTAACTCTATTTATTTTGTAGAAAATGAGGCACGAAGTCCCCAGGTTTGGCATGGTCCGAAGTATACCACCGTTGTTGTTAGGCTGGTGGGAAAATCTTTCGCTAAGCAACAAAAATCACGTGAAAAGGGTTCTTGGAAATTTACCTTCCTTATTGGACATCCAACCAAACAACATGCTGATCAAAACTGCTACTATGTTCTGGGACGGAGAAAGAGCTGTATTCCATTTTGGTGACATAGAAATGACCCCTCTCTTGGAGGAAATAGGAGGATTCACTGGATTACCATGCGATAGTCCTGGTTTACTAGTACCAAAAAACAACGGATTCTGAAGATGATGGGTCTGAGAAAGAATGAGGACTTGGAGTGCCTGAAGAAGTCCTACATACCCTTTGACTTCCTCTATGAACGATATGGACACATCAAATCTTACCGTATTTTTCATGATGAATTCTCCATCACTTCCCTAGGTTAGACTCATCCCAGGGTTTTTGTATTCATCATTTGCTTTCTGTGCATGATAGTGTTCCCAAGCCAAGGGGACAGAATTCACACCAGGTTGTCCATGTTAACCAAAGCTTTAATGGAGGGAATTGAGGGACAAACCTATACTATTGTCCCGATGATTGTAGCAGACATATACCGGGCTCTGGATCATTGCAAGAAAGGGTTCAAACACTTTGAGGGTTGTAACTTGCTACTACAGATTTGGATGTTAGAACATCTTCAGAGGGGTCAATACCGGGAAGAGTTTCCATGAAGACCATGGAACGATCACATAGCCTTCCACCACCCTAAAAGAATGACCTTTATCCCAGACAAATTTGCACAGCCAGAGAATGCCACAGAATGGGCGCAGTTTTTCAACAATTTGACCGAGGACCAGGTTCACTGGATGTTTGAGTGGTTCCCTACCGATGAATTCATCATCAGATCAAGGGATGTTCCACATTTGGTTTTGATTGGGTTAAGGGGAATACATCCCAATGTTCTTATTAGGGTCATGAGACAAGCCGGTAGAAAACAAGTCATACCACGAGTCTCCAAAATGAGTCATTACAAAGCCGATTTTCAGGGAGACGCCATTCCATACAAATGTGAGACCTAGCACATGTGGCACTTGAAGATTATAGTGGAAAAGGATACCATCAAGCCTGATCGATATGACGCCGGTCATGTGTACTTCTACCCATCATGGTTATAAGATAACAAAGCAGGAATATTCAAGCCAAGGGTTGGTCAAGGAAACAGGGTCATGGATGAAGTTGTTGAAGCATAAGTGAAGTATGAGAGGCTACGCATGAGGGTCCTTGAATCCGAAGCCATGTATCTGGAGCAACACAAGTTCGACATGGAATCAATTAACAAGTGGAAGGAGATGGCTACAAAATCGGCAGAAAGGTTGGAGTATTTGGAGCAGGGTCTAATGGAACAGGAAGGGAAGATGCGGAAAAGGGTCACAGACTGTCAGAATGCAGAGGGCAACGAAGGAGGACACCTAGCAAGAGCTTACCTGCTTCTGGACATGCACGACCTGGGGAATCTGATTGATGGAGCCAAGAAGGCCAAATATGGGGAAGGTCCCTCCAGGACCAAGTAGATTTGGTTTATCTGTTTTAAGTCATTTTGGAATGTAATAAGGCAGATGCCATTAGTAACTCATTTATTTATCGTCGGTTTTAGGTTCGTCTTATTTATTACATTAATGAAATAAAGTATTTATCATCACTAAATCTCTATGAATCTACTTGTCGCTAGGCCCACCTCGGGCACAATGAGGTTCTCCAAATTATGCCGCTAATTTACATTCCCGCAATACGTGTTTAAATCCTGCAAATACTTTTCAGAATCCTTACTGACTTTTCTACCTTTTGTTTTTATTTATTTTAATTATTCCCATCCCCTAAGGTTGGTTCGCACATACTGGCACCGTCAGCATATCACACCAGATCTAGAGGTCCTCCTGCTCCTCCTCTTCCAAGTAATTTGAAAAGCAAAGGAAAGCTATAATGGATGATATGAGTGGTATCCGAAAAGAAAATGATGAGAATATTGAAACTTCAGACGGTCGAAGTACTCCAGCCCAGAATGATTTGGTCCTATGATTGGAACAGAAAATACTAGAATTGCAAGGAGAACTTGAGCAGGTCCGCAACTTGGCGAACCACTCCCTCGCCCTAAATATCCCAAACGTTAACCAACAAAACGCTCAAAACCCAGCACCTCCTCAAAACACACCAAACCAACGTCCACAAAATCCTCCCGCTCCCCATCTATACGCAACTCTTCTCCAAAATCCTAATCATCCACCAATACCCACTCCCCCTCAGCATCAACATCTTCCTAATCAATACCCATAAACCACTTACCATACTCCTCAGAATACCCCACAACCTATCCTTGATCTGCAAAACTCAACTAATGATTACCACTACACTCCAACCCCCGGCACCCACCCAGACAATCCCATATACGTGGAAACCTTACCTCACTCTACTCAGCCAACTTCGTACACTCCAGAATTTGTCGAGAAGGACCCGCTCATTAAGAACATGGCCGAAGAACTGAAGAAGCTCACAAACTGAGTCCAGGGTGTTGAAGGAGGTAAAGGAATTGAAGGGTTGAATTATGAGGATCTGTGCATTCAGCCAGACGTGGAACTACCAGAGGGTTACAAACCTCCTAAGTTCGAGATGTTTGACAGAACGGATGACTCGAAGGTACATTTGAGAACATATTGTGATAAGCTCGTGGGAGTTCGGAAAGATGAAAGGATTCACATAAAGCTGTTCATGAGGAGTCTCACTAGAGATGCCCTATCATGGTATATCAGTCAGAATCCAAAGAAATGGGTTAATTGGGTAAGCGTGGCATCGGACTTCATGGATCGATTCCGGTTTAACACAGAGAATGCGCTGCATGTCTTCTACATACAGAATCTAAAGAAGAAACCAACGGAGACTTTCCGCGAGTATGCTACTCGATGGAGGTCAGAAGCTGCAAAAGTCAGGCTGGCACTAGAGGAATAGTAGATGAACAAATTCTTCGTCAGGGCCCAGGATCCCCAATACTATGAAAGGTTAATGGTCATTGAAAATCACAAGTTCTCCGACATCATCAAACTCGGAGAAAGGATTGAAGAAGGGATCAAGAGCGGGATGGTGACCAATTTTGAGGCATTGCATGCCACGAACAAAGCGTTACAGTCAGCCGGTATATCAAAGAATAAATAAGTAGGGGCAGTGATGGTGGCCCAAGGCCCAAAATCCCCACTCACATACCAAACACCTCCACTAACATACCAACCTTCACCTCCCAGATATTCTCAACCCCCTACCGCCTATCACACTTATAATACCCAGCCAGCCTATTACCATTCACCTCAAACCCATCAAAACTATCTAAAACCCAGTCCCAATTTCGATTACAGGCCGCACAGACAATATACCCCTATTGGTTTACCCATTGACCAACTATATGAAAGAATGAAGGTTGTCCGATATGTTACCCTTATTCCTGCTATTGCCATGGAAAACTCTTCCCAGTGGGTCAACCCAAACAAAACATGTGTATACCATTCTAGGATGAAAGGGCATACTATCGATGAATGTCACACTCTGAAAGACAACATTCAGACCCTAATTGATGCCAAAGTGATACAAGTAAAGGAAGCCACACCAAATGTCCAAAATAATCCCCTCCCGGATCATATAGGTGAAGGAGTAAATGTAATAGAAACAGACAAAGAATGGGATCCTGAAGGGTCGATTGGGCTTATTCGAGAAGGTGATGACCCTAAACCTGCAGTCACGCTCACACCTATTGCGGTACAGATACAGCCACCAGTCAAAGTTAAAGTAGCTTCATCAGTCCCGTTTGAAGTTGAAGTAACAGCATTTGCGACTACACCGACTCCATTTGAAGTAGAAATACCCACACCCTTCACTGTGACGGTAGCACCCACACCTCCTTTCAAGTCCAACGCCATACCCTGGGATTACATTGCTGAAGCTAGGAGAAAGGGAAAAGCAAAGATGGAAGAATCTGGTGCTGCACAGGGAATGACCAGAACTGGAAGAATCTATACACCCGAAAATTTGGGAGGAACAAGCAAGGAAGCTGCTACCAAGCAACCCGTTATTGAAACTGGCCCGGATGATCTCTGGAGGAAAGTGCAGGCAAGAGAATACTTTGTCATTGATCATCTGAACAAGACTCTCGCCTAGATATCCATCCTGTCGCTGCTACAAAATTCTGAGGCGCATAGGAACACTCTGATGAAGGTGTTGAACGAAGCTTATATGCCTGACAACATCACCAGTGGAGAGATGGCCAA
>NW_017672905.1:0-3514 GCF_001879085.1 Nicotiana attenuata
TTAGCCTAATGCAAATGGAAGGCAAGGATTGCCTCATGCAAGTGGGGAGGCAAGGATTAGCCTCATTCAAGATAGGGAGTCAAAGATTAGCCTCATGCAAGTTAGGGAGGCAAGGATTAGCCTCATGCAATTAGGGAGGCAGGGATTAGCCTCATCCAGGATAGGTGTCGCGCCCCCTTTTTCCCCTCCTCGCGGGGAGAAGTCAGGGTTCTGACATTCATGGTGGTAATAACTCATTTCCTTTTGGGAATTGGGTATTTGAAGAGTCGCCACCTAACGGATTATGGTGCGTTAGGGAACCTAGAGCGATTAACTATTAGATTGGTTTGCATTACCAGAGATTTGGGTAAGGGCTCGAAATAAACTCGAGGGGAAGGTGTTAGGCACTCCTCTTGGCCCACAACTGTGGGTCCCGGCCGAACTTATACTTACGAATTAGTCCATTAACAAAATAAACAGTTGAAGCAAATAATTGCAAGTAGATCATGTTGGACATTGTATAACTCAAATAATAAAACAAGAATTTAAACAAGTTGTGTGCGTAAAAAAAAAGGGAAGTAAAGACTTCAGGTAAAGATGATTTGGGAGAGAGGGGTCCTAGGTTGGTTAGCCAATAGGATCACATTAGTATAATGCCCGGTAAACACTCCTTAGAAAGAGGCTACGCATGGCATTAGCAAACCGGTCATCATATCCATATCTACCCTTCCCATCCCCTTAGTGGTCATGCAAAGCGAGTGTTGGTCAGCGATCTCTATTGCATACTGCTACTCGTCCCTTCTTAATGGTCCTGGAGAGATTTAGGACCTCTACCTATAGGTGGTTCTAGGCAGACCCCTAAGGTTCTAAAGGTGAAAATACTAAGGCGACAAGCAATAACATATAGGACTTTTAGTAAACAAGAACAGGATGGAGCAAATAAGAGGCTCAGCTTACCTCCACAAGTAAAGCATATAAACAGCACGACTCAAACACAAATAAAGGCCTTTTGTTAAATAGTATACTAAGGCAGGATGTGTAAATGAGTATGCAGAGGACAAGCAGTTTATTTTATAAACTCAGAAGTAAAGCCCTGTCAGTTGCCTATTGATTTTTTAAAGCCTGTTAAACTAGAAGAACATCAAGTCACAGAAACGGTTTCAGAGTTGCAAGATTCGAAAACGTCCTATAGGCTTGCCTATACGCGGCATACCGATAACTACATTTTTATATAGTAAAACAAGGCAGGTTTTTAAACGGACTTTTTAATCCCTATAAGCATGCTGTCTAACATTCAGGAAAAATAAACCATTAATTAAACCAGTTTCGAAGTGACTGAACGCGGGCTGGATTGATTTATTTAAACTAGTTTAGGTAGAATTTCTGGTGACATTCCTTATAGGCATGATGTCTAGTTGTTAAACACTAATTTCAGAAACTTTGCAGGCATGATGTCAAATAATTAAAACATGCAACGCTCATCGTAACAGAAGCCGGGTTAAATTATATCCTATAGGCATGGCATCTACTTGTGAAACTAATTTTAAGACTTATAAACATGATTTCTATAATGGAATCACTTGAAACCTATAGGCATGATTTCTAACATGGTACGACAGGCATAGTAAAATCCTATAGGCATGGTTTCTACCCGCATTACCCCACAAACATGTAACTACCCACCCCTTTTCACTAATTACCCCAATATTCGTATACAAATTATTACAGACCGTATGAATGAATTACATAAGTAAATAAAAAAATAAGAAGTTATTCTATAGGGGGCCTTCAATTAGGCCTAGGTTTCCAAAGCCTCCAATAGCCTCAAATGCCCAAATTCCATAGACGATGTCACATTCCAGGTGCATCAAAGTTCCCTAAGGATCTCAAGGATCCCAGGCAGTGCTTACACCTAGACTTGGTAACCAAATTGAATAAGTGCAGTGTGGAAGGGCCAGCCTCAGTTTGCCAGAGTTTAGAGGGTTCTCAAGAGGATCCCAAGGTAGTACACATACTGGAGGGGGCAGAACCTATTGACTTAGGAGTAGAGTGGGAGTGCTTGACACAGTTTGAAAGGGGTCTTAGTAAGAAAACAGTGTAAAAAAAACTTGTTTGAAAAAGTTTTGTAGAGTAAAAGAGAGAGTCATACAGTAAAACAACTTTGAAAAGAGAGGATTACAGGATTAGACAACAGTAAATCAAACATGGAGTCCAAAACCACATCAGCAATGCTCACAAGGCCAAAATAGAAGGAACAAACTTACAGGGGTGATGGGGATTGGGGATACATAAAACACATGATTGCAAACACATAACAAGCAAGGTCTTAGGAAGTGGTATAGACATGCTCAGACACAAATATAGTCACAGAACCAGCAATGCTTAAGGGAATTTAGTATAGGATCCATATGATTTAGGACCAATCCCAGAACCAAACAAGTCAGGGGTGCAGACTACATAGAGGGGATTCATACCAGAAACCAGATAGTGAAAATAAACTACATAAAGGGGTAACATCCTCATACTGATCCTAAGGAAAGGGGGGTTCATAATATGCTAATCATGTAATCATATTAACTGCAAGTTTCACAGCAAAACCATAAGTAGAAGCAAACTAGAAACAGGATGAACTGAAGCAATAAAAGAAACATATTGTTTTTGGAACTTAAACTAAAATTAGAACACACCAGTAAAGAGGATAGTAAGCAAAAGTGAATGAGCAGGAGAGCACAATAGTTAGCCTTGGCTTGCAACCGGCTAACTCAGAATAAGAGCAAGTAGCACAAAGAAAGAGCAGAAAGTTTAAGTGTGAGTAAGAGTGCTTTTTGAACCAAAAAAGTTTGTGTCTGTGTTAATGGGAGAGTATGTATCTATAGTAGTTCGAAACTAGATGAAAATAAATAAAAAAAAACATAGTAGCATAGTAATTAAGGAACTCAGAATCAATTAGAGCAAAATCAGGACAAGTACTCCCTTAAGTTAAGGGAATTAATTCAAACGGTAAGAACAAGTAATAATTAAGGAAAGCAATCAGTGTATGACTAATAAGGAAAGATTCGAGTTCAGTAAGTAAAGGTAAGCAATTAGGGCTAAGTTCAGAAAACTCCAATTAAGGAAATAGTTCAGTAAGAATAAATGTTGATACCCAATTTTTTTTATGTATTTTTCATACCCAAAATACTTCCAAAATAGCATATTTATGCATATATAAGCACACCCACGAGTTTTGGTATTTTTTGATGATTTTTAAACCAATTTATTGCCTATTTTTATACCATAAAATCCAATAATTATTCCCAAAATTTGCCATTTTGGTGAACGATTTATTTTATTCTCATATTTACATCAAAACATAGCTAACATGATTTTTGCATATTTTTACAAATTCATTTGGTATCTTTAAAACTAAATTGCATATAATTGCAATACTAGCCTCTTTAAAGATTCAATTGTAATTATATTTATAAAATTGACTCCAGTATTTTTAATTTGATAATTATGTATCATTAATCATTATATCACATTTGATTTATTT
>NW_017672905.1:7795-77256 GCF_001879085.1 Nicotiana attenuata
GAGTCTGTAATCGAACTTGTGAACTTATTTGCCTATGATTATGGAAAAAACTCTCATTGTTCTTCTTTGTTTTGAACTGCATGCTTATATATAAGCTTCCCTTTCAAAGTTTTATTTTCGAAATTCCTTTAATCAGGCTAAGAAATTCGTCACTAATTTCTCTTGATTGAACCTCTTTTACCTTACTGATGTTTTCCTTAAATAATTGATCCTATATCTTCTGTGATTTTGTACCAACGTTTGAATTATTTACTTCCTTAATTATCTCAGTCTCTTTGTGATTTACAATTGGAGCCGAGATCCTTTGACTGATTTTTAAACTTATACCTTATTCTTACTACTGTGCCCTCTTTCCTTAAATATCCAATTGTGTATGTGACCTTATTTTTGCACCATATGGTCTCTTTACCTTAATTTAGCATTAATAAACTGATTCTCTCTTCCTTCTTAGTCGTCTGAACTAGACCCTTAATTAAAGGAGTCTGTCTACCCTAATTGATACTAATTTGATTAGTTTCTATGTTTATACCTTTGTGCCTGCCTCACCTATTTTCAAAACTATATAAAGGACTCAGCCCTCCTCTTTTCAAAAGGGAAGTAACAACGAGTAAGTAACAATCAAGCAATAATAGGCAATATGCTTTCTACTCCCTTCTTCTCTCAAATACACAGACCAGTTCTTTGTACTTCTCCTCTTTGCTTTCTGAAATACCCTTTAAGCTCTCCTTGAATCTTCAAGTGTTCTGCTGAAAACCTGAGTTGTTTCTGCTGCTTGCTTGTTGTGGTTACTCTGCTATTCTCTTACTTTGCAACTGGTATGTCCATCTTAGTTTAAATACTGCTCCTCCACTATGTGTTTCACATCCTAGTTCTGTTATGCTTTCCTTTACTGTTTTTCTGCAACTTTGTCATTATTGTTCCTATGTGAATCCCCTTACCCTTTACCCTTTGTATGTGAGTTATGGTTCAGGTCATAACAGCACTCCAATTTGCTGTCTATGATCCTGAACTGGATTCTTTGAATCCCAAACTCAATCAATGCCCATTCCCTTTTATGTGTCTGAGCCTTGGACTAGGGTCTGATAGTGTCCTAATCACTATCTAGACTTTGGTCTGACCTTCAAAAGGTCTGCTCCTAACTTGTTCAACCAAACAAGTGGTCGGGGGTGTGCCAGCCTATTTTGTAGCTAGGTATGACCACCACCTGTCATGGCTCCCCAATTCCCCTTTCACTTTGCACTTACTCTTAGCTATAAGTTCTGCCCCTCTCCTGCAATCCATGCTTTGGGATCCCTGAGCTCCCTCTGAACTTGGATGCATGAGAGTTGGCTCTTCCACAATGCACTATTCTAATTCTGATAGTATCCTGGGTGTAAGCAATGCCTGGAATCCTTGAGATTCCTTGGAACTTTGAAACACCTTGGATAAAGAGAAGGCTTTGGAAATCTGGATCCAGGAAATGGCTCAGTCGCATGTTATTAGACATTAAGGTTGAATTAGGCTACTCGGATCTAGCTGTTAGCTTTTGATGTATCTTTTTGATTTCCAGTTTGATTCATTGGATTGTAGTAATTTTGTATGATACTTTTCTTGCATCCAAGGAGGTAGAAATCATGAGTTAGGATTTTTATTCAAACTAGAAATCCTGCCTATAGGGTCTTTAATACTGATTCAATCACATAGAAACCATGCCTATAGGATTTAACGCTTAACTTTACCGCAAAATCACCTAGAAAGCATGTCTATAGGATTTAACATTCATGTTCTGTAATGACACATATAGAGATCATGTCTATAGGCTCTTGTATTTCTGCATATACAAATGTCATTAGGCCAACCGTTTATAGGCTAAATAATAAAGTTGCACATAGACATCATGTGTATAAGACTCCTATTAATGTCATGATAGGGTGTTAAAATCGGTAAACGTATAGAAAGCATGCCTATAGGAAACCTCGTCTTTAATAGCATCATTCGTTCTCAAGCAGTATCGATTGTTGGAACTAGTGTCTCTACTAAAACTGGTAATTTTCTACTTCTGAAACCCGCTAAAATTGGTAAACCTTTTTTCTATAACCAATCTGCACTGCCCCGAAACTCGTAAACCTTTTAATCAGTCTACATCTTTTCTGAAACAACTGGTAACTCTTTTCTAAAATCGGTTTGCATCTTTTCTCTTTGTTTAAACTGATAATTCTTTTTCTAAAATCAACTTGCATCTTTTCTGAAACTACTGGTAACTCTTTGCATCTTTTTCCTGAAATTAATAGATCATACGCCTAGGTTTTTATTCCAACTCATAAACAAAGGTTGGCTAATTAATGAATTGGTTCAGTCCCTGACAACTGTATCTGAGTTGCCTAATGCAGACTCTCTGTTTAAATACATGTGTTGAACCAGTCCGCTCGCTGCTTAATTTAATCTAAGACCAAATCAGTATTTGTCAAGGCATGCTAAACTAAATGATTGTTTGACTTCTGGGGTTAATTTGAGCCTTGCATGCTTGCATGTCCTCCCATTTTACTTGATACTTGTTTTGAATGTCGAGCTAGAATTTTATCCTTTAAACTCCACAAAGGCCCCCATCCCTTTCTTCCCCTTTAGGATTAGAAGTCCTAATACCCCGGGACTAATAGGATTGGGACGGGTAGTAGCATGTGATAAGTAAACGATACCGTTCCGCGCTTTAATACCTTAACGGGGTGGGAAGGGTAGACATGGAGATGATGATTACACGATAACACTCCGCGTACAACTGAGTACCAGTGTTGTGCGAATGATTCATATAATGTATAAACCTAGGACCCCTTTCTCCTTCTTTATTAGTTTAACAAAATTATCTGAATCTTTAAAGCTATTGCATTTTCAATTTCTGCTTCTCGCATGATCTTTCGGATTATTTGCACTAAGTACTTGACCTTTTCCTCTACTTGCACGTTTTTACAAAAATTGCTCCTTTAAAATTCAGCATTTCATTTAACCTTTTGTGCTTCTTGTACTTGTTTATTTACATTTACATCTAAAGTCACTATTGTAGCATGGCCGGGAACCACACTAGTGGATCTTGAGGGGTGCCTAACACCTTCCCCTCGAGATAATTTCAAGCCCTTACCCAAAACTCTGGTCTGAATCTTTAATTCTTCTAAAAGTGTCCTAATGCGCTATAATCATTAGGTGGAGACTCTCCAAACTCTCAAAAAACTCATTTCCCAAAGTGGGAAAAGAGTTGTCTTCCCAAATGTCGTGAACCCGATTCCGCGAGGAAAAAAAGGGGGCATCGACAATAAAGTACCACAACAGACAAGGTAGGTGAATCAGTTAATTTGAAAAAAAGGGGTCGAAATTGAGGGTTTAAAGGAGGGTCTTTCAATCAAACCCAAAAATAGGAAATCCAGAATCAATCAAGAGCGAGTCACGATTCAGTATTCAGCATACAAATAGAGTAAGAGCAATCAAACACAGCAAACATACAGGTTAAACAGTATTGATAGAAAGAGGCAAGTCTGACAAGATGAACATAATCACATAGAGGTGGTATAAGTTAGGCTAAAAGCTCAGTAAGAACACATTCGAGGTAAGGTAATCACAGAAACTTAAACAAGAATCGAGTAGTCATGCTAACACACATAACCAAACAAAGAAAAACTAGAAAAATTAGGGCTTTAACATAGGCGAGTTGAAAAGGAAGTAAAATCATAGAATCAGTCGAAATATGCAAGAGATAGAAGTTTAAACATAAAGAATCAGTTTAAACAAAGTTTTAGAAGAAGTTCCGAAAACCCTAATTTCAGAAGAAAGTGAAAACACTTTGAAATCGATGATTCTTGTAAAAAGGGATTCAAGAATAGTGTAAAATACTAAGGAAACCCACTCGAATCGTTTTAAAATCATACATATCTAGGAGATGCCGGAAGAAATTAGGGTTTCAGAAGAAATCCATATAGAAATGCAAGAACCTGTCTAGAAACCCAAGGATCGTGCAAAATACAGCGTGATTTCGCTTGAAATCACACTGAAGTAACCAAGAACAGACAATAGCAAACCCTAGATGCAAGTCGGCGTGGCCTAGGGCCCTTGAAGACCTTAGAGAAGGTAAGAATGGCATGAGAGAAGCCATTGGAGGCTAAAGAAACGATGAGAGGTAACCGGAGATGAGAGGGCGGCGGTTGAAGATTAGGGTTAGGTTGAGAGTGTTTTGAGAACAGACAGGATTTTAGGGCAGCGGGTGTAGAGAAATGGTTAGGGCTGGGGGTCATTTGGAATTAAAATGAAAGGTTTTAATGAGGGTCGTTGATCTTTTAGATCAACGGCCAGGATCTGATGGGGTCTTGGGTCGGGTAGGCGAGTTTTAGGTCTGGGTCGGGTAGTTTAGTTAGAAATTGGGCTGGGGTTGGGTTTAAATTGGGCTGAAATTGAAATGCAAATCTGGCTACATTTTAAATAGACAATTTTCCCCCGTATAATTTATAATAAATAATAAATAATTTTTGGAAAATAATTTTGTGTACCAAAATGATTTAAAATAGATATTTAACATTTTAAAAATATAGGAGATCACTTTTACGCTATAAATGTATTTATACATTAATGAGTCTAATATTGCAATTATATGCAATTTAACTTTAAAAATACAAAATGCAATCATAAAAATGCACAAAAATATTCTAACCATATTTTGGCATAAATATGGAATTTAAATGACTAAATCACCCCAATAATAATTTGAGGGTAATTATTGGGGAATTTTATGAGTAAAAGGGAAGGAAATAGATCAATTTAAAATCTTTAAAATTATGGAAAAAATTATAAAAACCTTATGCATGCTTATATATGCATATATATGCTATTTTGAAGGTATTTATGCATATAGAAAAATATAGGGAAAAATTGGGTATCAACAATAGGGAGGCAAGGATTAGCCTTATGAAAATAGGGAGGCAGGGATTAGCCTCGTGCAAGATAGGGAGGCAAGGATTAGCCTCGTGCAAGATAGGGAGGCAAGGATTAGCCTCATGCAATTGGAGAGGCAAGGATTAGCCTCATGCAGGTATGCGGGACAGGGCTTAGTCCCATGCAAAGAGTGAGTAGCAAATAATAGTAGCATATGTCTTAGCTGGAAATATATTCGGTGTCTGACGGCCTGATTGATAGTGATCTTGTTACGTATATATATTTTCGGATGCTATTGCTACGTCAAATGTACCTGCGTTCAAAGAAAAATTGTATGTTTTGTGGGGGGGGGGGGTTTGTTCGTGCTTCTATCCGCTGGCCTTGCTTTGCTCCGTTCTGGGGCCCTTTTGAGTTTCCTGGGTAACTTGACTGTAACGGAAATAGAGTTTTCAAAAATATGCAATTATTGATGAAAACTAGAGTTATTTAGAAACATATTGAAATATCAAGTAATTTAGAAGACTAGTGACTGTAACACATTTCAGAGACACTGCAACTTTTTATGTTAGAATTTATAGGGTCCTCCTCAAAATTCTGCCCCGGTTTGGTAGATGATCCTTCGGTCGCTTGCGAGTAATGAGCCTTGTTGAAACTCCTTCGGAATTTTGAGAGTCCTTCTCAAAATTCTGCCCCTGTTTCTTAATCGATTTCTGACTGTCTGGCGTATATTGGTGTTGGCTGGACTTGCTCCGGAATTTTGAGGGTCCTCCTCAAAATTCTACCCCAGTCTCTGATCTTGGAGGGGAAATGGAAATTTTATTATGATATGACCGAACCCATAAGGCTGCCTACATATCCCCTTTTAAACGGGAATCAGGTCAAGCGTAGTTCAATTACAACAGATGGGGAAATGCAAATAATCTAAGCATAGTATCTTTTGACTACGTCTGAATTGATTTGTTTTGGCCAAATTTCTCCGTCCATTTCTACAAGTATGAGTGCTCCTCCTGTCAGCACCCTGTGAACCATGTAAGGACCTTGCTAGTTGGGAGAGAATTTCCCTTTGGCTTCATCTTGATGTGGGAAGATCTTCTTCAGCACCAGCTGTCCTGGTGCAAATTGTCTTTGTTTGACCCTTTTGTTGAAAGCTTTGGCATTCTGTTATGATAAAGTTGGCCGTGACATACTGCTTTCATCCTCTTTCCATCAATAAGGGCCAATTGTTCATAGCGACTCCTTATCCACTCTGCATCGCTGAGTTCAGCTTCCTGTATGATTCTTAAAGAAGGAATCTCTACCTCGGCTGGGATGACAGCCTCGGCACCATAAACCAACATGTAGATAGTTTCCCCAATTGATATGCGAATCGTAGTGCGATATCCCAATAAAGCAAAAGGTAGCTTCCCGTGCCATTGTTTGTGGTTCTCTACCATCTTCCTTAGTATCTTCTTGATGTTTTTGAAAGTTTCACACATGGCTTTCATCAGATCACTGTTGAGATTGGCGGCATTATCAGTAACAATGGACTTGGGAACTCCGAATCGGCAAACAATACGATCTTTGACAAAATCTGCGACGACTTTCTTGGTCACAGCTTTGTCAGATGCAGCCTTTACCCATTTTATGAAATAATCAATGGCTACCAGAATAAACCTGTGTCCGTTTGAAGCAGTGGGCTCAATCGGACCAATGACATCCATTCCCCAGGTGGCGAATGGCCAAGGTGAGCTTGTTGCATTGAGCTCATTCGGTGGCACTTTTATCATATCAGCATGTACCTGGCATTGGAAACATTTGCGGACATACTGGATGTAATCTGTCTCCATGGTCATCCAAAAGTAGCCGGCCCTAAGTATCTTCTTAGCTAAGACAAAGCCATTCATGTGCGAGCCGCAGGTCCCAGCGTGTATCTCCTCAAGTAGCTTAGAAGCTTCCTTTGTGTCGACACATCTTAGCAATCCCAAATAAGGAGTTCTTCTATACGAATTTCCTCCGCTGTGGAAGAAGTGATTGGACAATCTCCGAAGTGTGCGTTTCTGAGTGTGGTTTGCATGCTCCAGATATTCTCCTTTCGCCAAATACTCTTTGATGTCATGGAACCAAGGCTTTCCATCTGTCTTTTCCTCGACGTGCGCACAATAAGCCGGTTGATTATGGACTTTTACTGGGATGGGATCAATGAAGTTCTTGTCCGGATGTTGTATCATAGATGAGAAAGTGGCCAATGCATCGGCAAACTCATTTTAAATTCTGGGTACGTGCCGAAACTCTATCTTGGTGAACCTCTTTCTCAATTTCTGCACATGGTGCAGATATGGCAATATCTTGGAATTCTTGGTGGCCCACTCTGCTTGTACCTGGTGCACCAGCAAATCTGAATCCCCAATTACTAGCAGCTCTTGAATGTTCATGTCGACTGCCATGTTGAGTCCTAGTATGCAAGCTTCATACTCCGCCATGTTGTTAGTGCAGGGAAATATGAGTTTAGCAGATACCGGATAACGTTGACCTGTTTCTGATACCAAAACTGCTCCAATGCTCACTCCCTTGAAGTTTGCAGCTCCGTCAAAGAACATCCTCCAACCGTCGTATGCTGCAGTAATGTCCTCTCCTACAAACAACACCTCTTCGTCAGAAAAATACATTTTCAAGGGTTCGTATTCTCCTCCCACCGGATTCTCAGCAAGATGATCGGCCAATGCTTGTCCTTTGATCGCCTTTTGAGTTAAGTAGACGATATCGAACTCACTCAACAATATCTACCATTTAGCCAACTTCCCGATCGGCATGGGTTTCTGAAATATATACTTCAAAGGATCCATCCTGGATATGAGGTATGTGATATAGGTACAGAAGTAATGCCTCAACTTCTGGGCCGTCCAGGTCAAAGCACAACAAGTGCATTCCAGCAGAGAGTATCGTGCTTCATAAGGTGTGAACTTCTTACTCAAGTAGTATATGGCTTGCTCCTTTCTCGCAGTCTCATCATGTTGTCCCAGAACGCATCAGAAGGCTCCATCCAATACAGATAGATAGAGTAGCAAAGGCCGTCCTAGCTCTAGCGGGACCAAGACCGGTGGTGTGGACAGGTATTCCTTGATGTTGTCAAAAGCTTTCTGACAATCTTCGGTCCAGCTTGTCTCGGCATCTTTCCTCAGCATCTTGAAGATGGGTTCACATATGACTTCGGACTGCGCTATGAAGCGACTGATATAATTGAGACGCCCTAGGAAGCTCATCACGTCCTTTTTGCTCCTAGGCGGCGGTAACTCCTGAATAGCCTTGACTTTAGACGGATCTAGCTCGATCCCTCGACGGCTGACAATGAATCCCAATAATTTTCCTGTGGGAACCCCGAATGCACATTTGGCGGGGTTCAGTTTCAGGTTGTACCTCCTTAGTCTGTCTAAGAACTTTCTCCAGTCTGCTATGTGGTCTGCAGCCCTCTTGGATTTGATGATGATGTCGTCCACATATACCTCTATCTCCTTGTGTATCATATCGTGGAAGATGGTTGTCATGGCTCTCATGTAGGTAGCCCCAACATTCTTTAGACCAAATGGCATCATCTTGTAGCAGTATAACCCCCAAGGCATAATAAAAGTTGTTTTCTCTGCATCTTCTTCGTCCATCCAGATCTGGTGATAACCCGCGGAGCAATCTACAAAAGATTGGAGTTCATGCTTGGTGTAATTATCGATCAGGATGTGTATGTTTGGCAGTGGAAAGTCGTCCTTGGGACATGCTTTGTTTAAATCCCGATAGTCAACACATACTCTGACTTTCCCATCTTTCTTCGGAACTGGCACAACGTTGGCTAACAAGGTTGGGTACTTAACCATCCTGAGAACTTTGGCTTTGATCTGCTTGGTAACCTCCTCCTTGATTTTCAGGCTCATGTCTGGTTTGAACTTTCTGAGTTTTTGCTTCCCCGGCGAACACATTGGATTGGTAGGTAACTTGTGAGCCACTATGGACGTACTCAAACCTGTCATGTCATCATATGACCATGCGAAAATGTCCTCATATTCTATTAGGAAACAGATGTACTCCTCCTTTTCTGTTGGTGATAAGTGAATGCTGATACGAGTCTCTTTGACGGTCTCGGCGTCCCCCAAGTTTACTGCTTCGGTTTCGTCCAGATTGGACTTAGGCTTATTATCAAAGTTTTCCACCTCCTTTGACAACTTCCTCGGGTATCTCGTCTTATTCATTTGAATCACTGTTCTCATTTGCGTTGCCTCATTACATGTCACAGTCACCGGTTCATCAGGAAAAGTAATAATAATGCTGTAGAAAGAAGAAGTGTAGAAAATAGTCATGAATAATAAAGAGCAAATGCATTTGATTAAAATTAAACAACATCTAGACAAATACGGCTCGACGAATCGAGCATTTATTTAGAAACAAGCAAGTCTTTAAAACAAAGTTACTGAAAATTTTAGATGCCTAGCAATGGCTATAGAAATAAAATCTGCCAAGCTACCCAGGGACTCGGCGGGCCCGAGATGGTGTGGCGGTCCAGTTCCTGAGAACAGCTCCCTTTTTTACAGTCTAAATAGTGAGGCCTTCTTCCTCCTCCTCCTCAATTATGGCACTGCAGTCCATGTCTTCAACCCAGCTAATGCTTCCTCTTCTGCAGTTCCCCATATTGTATCAAATTGGTGAAACGCTTGATCTAGAAGTGGCACTAGTTGCTCGAGAGGGTAATACGGTCCGCGCCATGGAGGCGACCAATCATTGTATTCTTGCCATGTGTATAGATATCCGAGCCCATAGGTAGTACCATGACCCTTCAGCCGTATCGGTTTAGTGATACCTTGGAGATTCTTCCCAAGCCCTTTGCCGGGTTCATACCCAGACCATGCCAATATGCTCTCTATTTTACTGCTCCACCATTTATCTTTCTCGACGGCATTGACACGTTCAATGTGATGATAGGTTTCCCCTCCTAGCCTTCTTCTATTTCCAATAACCGGGATGGTTTGACTGGTGTAAATGGGGTTACTCCCATCTCCGTGAATGATCACCTCTTGACGATTCCATTCAAATTTCACGGCTTGATGTAATGTGGACGCCACAGCCCCAGCGACATGGATCCATGGTCGGCCTAATAGAATATTGTATGAGGCCGGTATGTCGAGCACCTGAAATTCGACGTCGAACCAAGTTGGCCCCATCTGCAAGCACAGGTTAATCTCCCCGATCGTGGCCCTTTGAGACCCATCGAAATCTTTTACATTCATGCTTCCTGCCCGTATTTCATGAAAACCTTTGTCCAATCTTTTTAGAGTGTCCAACGGACAAATATTGAGGCTTGAACCCCCGGCAACCAAGATCCTGGCAATGAAGTAGTTTTCGCATCGCACTGTAATGTGTAGTGCCCTGTTGTGATTCAGACCCTCAGGTGGTAACTCATCCTCGTGGAAAGTGATTTTGTGACTTTCCAACACCAGTCATACCATGTTAGACATCTCTCCGCTAGTGATGTTATTGGGTACGTAAGCTATGCTCAACACTTTCATCAAAGCGTTCTTGTGTGCTTCTGAATTTTGTAACAGTGACAGGATGGATATTTGAGCTGGGGTTTTGTTCAAATGATCAATGAAGGAATACTCCCTTGCTTGTACTTTTCTCAAAAGGTCATCTGGCCCGGTTTCAATGACAGGCTGCTTGGCAGTAGCATCCTTACTTGGTCCTCCCAGGTGCTCAGGTGTATAGATTCTCCCGGTCCTGGTCATTCCTTGTGCGGCATCGGATTCCTCCATCTTTGCCTTTCCTTTGCGCCTAGCTTCGGCAACATAATACCAGGGTATTGCTTTTGAGTGGAAAAGAGGTGTGGTTGATACCGTCACTATGAAAGGTGTGGCCACTTCCACTCTGAATGGAGCAGGGGTGGCCGCAGTAGGAGCCACCTCTACCTCAAACGGAACTGACGCAGCTACCTAAACATCGATTGGTGACTGAGTCTGGACCACTATAGGAGTAAGTGTGACTGGGGGTTTGAAGTCATCACCTTCCCGAATAAGCCCAATCGACCCCTCATGGTCCCATTCTTCGTTCGTCTATATCACATGTATTCCACCAACTCTATGATCAGGGAGAGGGTCGTTGCGAACATCGGGTGTGGCCTCCTTTTCCTGTATAAACTTGTTGTCAATCAACGTCTGGATTTTATCTTTCAATGCTTGGAACTCGTCAGTGGTGTTCCCTTTCATACCGTAATGGTACGCACAAGTTTTGTTAGGATTGACCCATTGGGATGGATTCTCTAGTGCCACAGCGGGAACAAGAGTGACGTAACCTGCGGCTTTCAACCTTTCATACAGCTGGTCAATGGGTTTAGCGATGGCGGTGTATTGTATGAATGGCTTGCGGTCGAAATTGGGTCTTGGTCTTGGATAATTTTGGCGAGTCGGAGGCGATTGGAAGTGAGGTGGTTGGGAGTTATAGGTATGATAGACGGTTGTTGGTTGGGGGTATCTGGGGGATGATGGTTGATATGTAGGTGGTGGTGCTTGGTATGTGGATAGAGGTGTTTGATATGTGGGTGGAGGTGGAGATTTCGGGCCTTGAGCCACCATTACTGCCCCAACGTCTTTCTTCTTTGATATACCGCCTGATTGCAATGCTTTATTTGTGGCCTGTAGTGCCTTAAAATTCGTTACCATCCCGCTCTTGATGCCTTCCTCAATCCTTTCCCCAAGCTTGATGATATCGGAGAATTTATGGTTTTCAATAACCATCAACCTTTCGTAATACTGCGGATCCTGTGCTCTGACGAAGAACTTGTTCATCTGTTCTTCATCCAAAGATGGCCTGACCTTGGCCGCTTTCGACCTCCAGCGGGTAGCATACTCACGGAAAGTCTCAGTGGGTTTCTTCTTGAGATTCGGGATGTAGAAAACATCGGGTGCATTTTCTGTGTTGAACCTGAATCGGTCCATGAAATCTGATGCCATACTTACCCAGTTGGACCATTTCTTGGGATCTTGGCTTATGTACCAGGACAAAGCATCACCAGTGAGGCTCCTCATGAAGAGTTTCATTCGGATCTTCTCGTCATTTCCGACCCCGACAAGCTTGTCGCAATAGGTCCTTAGATGAACCTTATGATCACCTGTACTATCAAACATCTCGAACTTATGAGGTTTGTACCCCTCCGACAGTTCCATATCCGGCTGTATGCATAGGTCTTCATTGTTCAACCCTTCTATTCCTTTGCCGCCTTCGACACCCTGAACCCGACTTGTCAATTTCTTGAGTTCTTCAGCCATGTTATTAATGAGCTGGTCCTTCTCTGAGGATTCTGATGCATAGGAAGTTGGTTGAGTAGAGTGAGGTATGGTCTCCACATATATGGGGTTGTTTTGATGAGTGCCAGGGACTTGGGTGTAGTAATGGTCATTGGTTGAGTTTTGAGGATCGGGTATGGGTTGTGGTGTGTTTTGGGGAGTGTGGTAAGTGGCGGTTGGTGGGTACTGGATTGATTGATGGTGGTGTTGTGGTGGAGTTGGTATTGGTAAGGTATTGAGATTTTGAGGTGGGGTTGTGTATTGATGTGGTACAGGAGGGTTTTATGGGTGTTGGTTTGATGTGTTTTGGGGAGGTTCTGGGTTCTTTGTGTTTTGTTGGTTGACGTCGGGGACATTCAGGGTGAGTGACAAGTTAACCAAGTTGCGAACTTGCTCAAGCTCTCCTTGTAGCTCCAGTATCTTTTGTTCCAATCTCAAGACTAGATCATTTGGTGCCGGAATACTCCGACCGTCTAAAGTTTCTGCATTCTCAACATTCTCCTTTCGAATACCACTTAAGTCGTCCATTTTTGTTTTTCCTTTGCCTTTTGTATTGCTTGGAGGAGGAGGAGGTGGAGGGCCTCTAGATCTGGTGTGATACGCCGATGATGCCAGTATGAGTGAACCAACCTTAGGGAATGGGAATAATCAAAATAAAGGAAAAAACAAAAAGGTAACAAGTTAGTAAGGATTTTGAAGTGTTGCAGTATTTAAACACATATTGCGGGAATGCAAATTCGCGTCCTAATTTGGGAGACTCGTTGTGCCTGAGGTAGGCTTAGCGACAAATAGATTTGGAGAACTTAGATGCCAACAAATGCCTTATTTCACAATATAAAAATAGACGAATCCCAAAACGAAGTTAAGATAAAATAAGTCACTACTGGCACTTGGCCTTATTACATTTTAGGAAAGCAAATTAATCTAGCCTATTTGGTCCCAGAAGGACCTTCCCCAGATTCGATCTTCCTGACTCCATCGTACAGGTCCCCCCAGTTCGCGCAGACCCAGCAGCAAGTAGGCTCTGGCCAGATGTCCTCCTTCAGCTCCTTCAGTGTTCTGGCAATCCTCAATCCTCTTTATGACTTTACCCTCCATCTCCACTATTCCTCGCTCCAGATATTCCAACTTCCTGTTGGAAGTGACTGCCATTTCTTGTCTAGTAGAGAAGGTAGATTGCCCAAGTACTTCCTTACGTGTTTCTTGTCACTTGGGGAAAGGTCCTCTCACCAATCTAGTAGCAATGGTAGGATGTTGCTAACCATACTGAATTTGGGGACCTCGTGCCTCATTTTCTGCAAAATAAAAGGGTTAGTCCCTTATCTCCCACCAGACTCGACTATTTATACATTCATGATTAGCATATTGACATTTAGTTCTCCAAATTAATGCACAGAATGTGGTTGTGTCCGTTGGGATTATGGAAACCCCGGTGGACTTTTCGAAAAGGCTTGTCTTAGAGGATTATTATGTGGACAACATATTAATCAGGCTAGGCTTGACCATGATGCATGCACAATTTTGATCAGAGTAAGGTTACTATGGGGGTCTAGACTGGTACCCTCAAGCGGACAACTTGAGGGGGAAAGGCACGGAACCGTCGACTGCACCGCTGATCGACTAGTTTTACCGCAATATGCCTTTCCGAATTTAAGGGTAATAAATTGGAAGAGCACAACCACTCATCAAGCGCTGCAATAGGATTTTGATACGCACGAGTGGAATATGATGTGGAGTATATGAACAACAATAGCATGTTGTCAAGTATTTGCACGTAAGAAAATAATAAATGCAGTATTTAAATGATTAAAAGAGAGTTATAGAAGAAGAAAAACAAAGAGACATGTCAGTTTCAGGGAAATAAAGAAATCGTAAATGCTTAAAAATAAACAGTTAGATTCAAATAAGGGGAAAGGGTACGTGGGATAGAGCATGCTTGGACTAATTCACAGAAAAAATAAGTTTGTTATAGTAAGAGCCTAAATATCCCCAGCAGAGTCGCCATGCTGTCGCGCCCCCTTTTTTTTCTCCTCGCGGAGAGAGGTCCGCGTTTCGACATTTCATGGTGAAAATAACTCTTTTCCTTTTGGGAATTGGGTTTTTGAAGAGTCGCCACCTAACGAATTATGGTGCGTTAGGGCACCTTGAGCAATTAACTTATGGAATAGTTTGCATTACCAGATATTTAGGGTAAGGGCTCGAAATAACCTGGAGGGGAAGGTGTTAGGCACCCCTCGCGGTCCACAGTGGTGGGTCCCGACCGAACTTATATTCATGTGAATTAGTGAAATAAACAGATAAACAGTTTTACCACGTACTTGCAAGTAAGGCATGTTTTGACATTCAAGTAATGAAACAAGGAAAAAGGTTTGAACAAATTACACATATATAAAGAAAAGTAAACTCATTTAAACAACGGGAGTTGGAAAGGGAGTCCTAGGTTGGTTAGCGTACAGGATTATACCCACACAATGCCCGGTAATCACTCCTCAATGAGGGGCTACACGTGATATTAGCACGTAGTCATCATATCCTCGCTACCCAATTCCCTCCCCTTTGGTCATAGCCTAAAGCGTTCTATTAACCTTGAAAATGTGCTATGCGTGCACTACCCGCCCCTTCCTCGTGGCCCCGGAGGTATTTTAGGACCTCTACTTTGGGCAATTCTAGACCATCCTAAGGTATTTAAAGGAGAAAAGTCTAAGCGTCAATCAAAACAATTAGGAGTGCACATAGAGAAGGAACAGATAATGGCTCACATTTTTACCTCCACAAGCAGAACAAATAAATGCACGTCTCAAACAATTGTTTCAGGTCTAAAACTTAGAACATGATATCTAGGTGAGCAGGAAGTATACAACATGCGTTAGGACCAAGTGTCAGAGACCTATTAGCTTGCCTACTGATTTTAGACCTGTGAATGTGAGCAGTTTTAAATAACAAAGCACAGTTTTATAGCTGCAAGATTTTAATCGCCCTATAAGCTTGCCTAAGCGTATAACAGTGACGTCTTAAAATCACGATATCTATTAGGAATGCAGTAAAGCAGTGATCAATTTTAAACGGACAACTTGAGATCCTATAGACATGCTTTCTAGCGGTACTAATTTAAGGCAGTATTTGAGAACTTATTTAGAGAAGCGGACAGATTAATTGAATTAAACCAATTCAGAATGAACAAACATGAATTAAACTGATTTTAACTAAACCGGTTTAAGTTCTATAGGCATGATTTCTATTAGAGCTGATTTTAATTCCTATAGGCATGGTATCTAATTATTAAAAGCTGACTCTTGAACATATAGGCATGATTTCTAAGAAGAAGAATGTGAATACATGTTGTAACGAAAACTGAACTTCAATTACTTTACCTCTATAGGCATGATATCTAATTATAAAGATGATTTAAATCCTATAGGTATGATCTCTATTAAAGCCATTTGGATCTTATAGGCATGGTTTCTAATATTGTGGATGTAAAGCGAACATAGCAAACACGTTTGAATTAACACAACCCAATAGCCATGGTATCTACCCAATTTACCCAACATATATATAACTACCCACCCTTTTCACTAATCACCCCAATGTTTTTACAATAATTATTACAGACCCATGAATTAAAATAAAAAATTACATAAATAAAACAGAAAATTAGTCTATAGGGAGCCTGAAGTAGGCCCAAATGACTTCCAACCCTCTAATAGCCTCAAATGCCAAAGTTCCATAGCCAATTTCATGTCTAGGTGTGTCAGAGTTCCCTAAGGACCTCAAGGATCCCGGGCAGTGCTCACACCTAGACCTTTTCTCAAATAATAACTGATTTAGGTGCAGTGTGGAAAGTCCAGTTCTGACATGCCAGAGTTTAGAGAGATCCCAAGGGTCTCAAGGCAGTACACATATTAGAGGGGCAGAGCCTAGTGTTCTAAGAGTAAGTGGGAGTACATAACAGTTGAAAGAGTTTAATGGAAAGGCCTTAAGACTGAAAAAGAACTTTTGAAGACCATAAGTGCTGACAATTTGAGGAAAAGTGTGAAGAAAACAATTGACCATCAGAACCAAGTCATATAACAAGTTTACGAACAACTTTCACACAAGGGTACCTCTTAATGGAGCAAACAAACGATAGGACATAGAGCTTTGAGGGGGTTATACAGATGCAGCAAAGATCACAACAAAAACATGCATCTAAACCACACAACTAGAATTACTTTAAAGAGATTGACTGACTTAATAGGAGTGAAGCAGAATAGCCAAGGACTTAAATAAGCATGTTGGGCAAGTATTAACAATGGAGGCATGCTAATTATATAGAAGCAGAGTTTAAGAAAGATAGTAGTTAGTCCAAACAGGCTTAGGTTACACATGCAGACATGCTAAACAAGACAGCATGCAGGCAAGTAAAGTAGAAACATACTAATCATAGGTTCGAATAGGCAGTATTAGACATGCTTGGATAAGCAGTAAACAGAAACATGGACAGACTTAAACCATATGAACTGAAGCAGTAAGTAAACACATAGGTTTGATTCTTAAAAATTAATCAGAAGCATACCTAGTTAAAGAATGAAAAGCACAAGATGTGAGAAAGGTAGTGTGCAACTTCCAGCCTTGGCTTGCAGCCGGCTAGAATGGAAAAGATCACAAGTAGCAAAGAGAGCAGAAAGAGAACTTTTTAGAGTGTAAAAAAAGTAGTGGTTTTGAACTATTGTTCGTTGTCTAGATGTTAAAATAAGAGGGGGTTTATATAGTAATCAAAAGCTTAACAAAATAAGGTAAGAGATCAATCAAGTATCAAATCAGGGAAGTTTGTGGAATCAATCACATATGTAAATCAGCAAGTCCTTCTCTTAATCAAGGGATAATCAAATCAACGGTAAAAGCATGCTAGGTATTTAAGGAAAAGAATCAAGTAAGTTTTGGGTATAGAGTAGGTAATTAGGGTTAAAATGAACAGAAGTTTCAATTAAGGAAACAATCAGTAAGAATCAGCAAAAATACAAACAAGGCAAGGGAAAATTAATTAAGGCAAGCAGTTCAATCAAATCGAGTAGAGAAGTAAGAATCGAAAGTTTAAGGGAAAGTGTTCAAATTAAACCAGGAAATAAGGAATTCGGAAAAATCAAGGGTTCAATTAAAGAGAAAGTCAAAAAAGAGTCAACAAGTTTAGCATATAAAATAAGGCAAAACATGAGTAGTCAGGATTCGACACATAACTTTAACAAAATAAAAAAGTTAAAACGACAATGATTCAAGGAGAAAGATACAGGTCTTAACATGAATAGTCAGGACGAACACAAGCATATAGAATCAGTGAAAGGTCGAACTAAGAAATTTAGTAGAAGCATATTAGGGCAAGAAAATCATGAGAAATCACAAAAAACCAAAGCAAGATCACAGTCAATATACCGGTACCTAGAAACCAAACGAAGAATATCAGAAAATTAGGGTTTTCAGTACAAGCGAGTTAAGGTTGTAGCAAAACTTACGAAATCAGTCAAAACATATGAGAAACAGAAGATCAAACACTAAAAAAAATCATCAAACATTTTGTAAAAAGAAATTCCGGGAACCCTAGTTTTAGAAAAAGATGAAAATCAATTGATAACCATACGATTCTTGTAAAGAATCTCAAGGTTGTTGTAAAACTCACATGAAACAAGTCCAAATCATCTCAGATCTGTACAGATCTAAGAGGTTCAGGAAAAGAAATTAGGGTTTCGAAGAGAACAACACAGAGGTGAAGAAACATGCTTAGAAACCTATAGATCGTAGTCAATATAGGACGATCTTACTCGGAATCACACTGGAATGGCCTAAAACAGGCGAGAAAGGAACCACAGATGCAAGCCAACTAGCCCTGGTCCCTTGAGGACCCTGGAGATGGCAAGAATAACGTGAGAGAGGCCATTGGAGGCCTGGGAGGTGGTGAGAAACCACCGTAGATAGCCATAGGTGAGTGACGGCAAGGTCAGATTAGGGTTAGGGTTTGAGAGCGTTTGAGAGAGAAGAAGGATTTCAGGGCGGCGGACGGTGTAGAATGAACAGGTTTGGGGGGTCGTTTGGTTTTTTTAGGAAGGGTCATTTGTGGCCGTTGATCTCTATGATCAACGGCCGAGATTAAAGGGTATTGGGGCCGGATCGGGTCTTCAGGGTTTGTGCTGGGTAATTTTAATTAAAAATTGGGCTGGTATTGGGTTGGAATAGGGCTGAAATTGAAATAAAACAGGCCAGATTTTAAATAGCCACTTTTAATAACTATATAATTTATAAAAATAATAAGATTTCCAAAAAAAAAATTCGCGTACTAAAATGATTTAAAATACTTATTTAACATCTAAAAATATAAAAGACCATTTTATGCATCAATAATGTAATTATGCACTGGTATGGGCTATTATTGCAAAGATGTGCAATTAGCCTAAAAATATAAATATAATTACAAAAAATGCACTGAAAATGTTTAAACACTATTTTGGCATAATAAAGAATTTAGATGACTAAATCACCACAAAAATAACTTGAAGGATAATTATTGGAAATTTTATAAATAACAAGAGAAGAAATAAATCAATTTGGAACTTTTAAAAATTATAGAAAAATTATAAAAATGCTTATGCATGCTTATAACTGCATATGTGCTATTTTAAAAGTATATATACGTATCAAAAAATATATGAGGAAAAATTGGGTACCAACAACCACTACCCTCAGTAAACCAAGCCTATGATATGATGATCAGTGATGAACCACAAAAGTCATGGGAACAATCTCCAACTCAGTTGGTCTATTGGGTACTATGTCTACTCTTGATCCTACTGCTATGTACTCTAAGATAGGAATCAAGGTCAGAAGTTCAGAAAAACCAATAACTTGTATTGTGATCACTGCAAGATGAGAAATCACACCAGAGAAAAGGATTATAAACTGAAAGGATATCCTCAAGAATCCAAATACAAAAGAAAGGGAGGACCATGTGGTTCATCTGTTGCTTACAATGTGTTCACAGAAGAAGCCAGTGATGAGTTGACACGGCTTGATAATCAAGGGAACAATAAAGCCTACGGAGTACACTATACAGTCACACATGAACAAATGGCTCAAATGAATCAGCTCCCAGGACAGATAATTCAGATTGGAGCATGTGCTTTTACTCAGTCTCAATATGAACAAATTGTGCAACTACTCAATCAATGTCAACGTCAAAGTGCAAATTCCTATACTGCTTCCTCAGCCAATGTAGCAGGTAAAGAAGCAGGTATTAGCAGTAGTAAGGCAATGCTAGTGTCAAAAATCCTTAGAGACTGGATTATTGACACTAGTGCCACAAGCCATATGGTATCTAATATAAGCATGCTAAACAAAGCATCTATATTAAAAAGTACAAATTCAAAAAATGTGCAATTACCAAATGGTGATGTATCACAAGTAACACACATTGGCTCTAGCACAATTTCTGATAACAATACTCTAACTAATGTATTTCTACTTCCTTAGTTCAAGTATAACCTTATGTCAGTCTCACATGCAACAAAACTGTGTAGCTACCTTTTATCCTAACTTTTATGTGTTTCAGGATCTTTGTAGTGGCAAGGTGAAGGAGATTGGTAAGGAGAGTGAATGCCTATACCTGCTATTGAACAAGTTTACAGGAAAACTTGGAGAAACCGGTCTAAAAGTGTCACAACCCAAAAACCGACCCGGTCGTGATGGCGCCTATCGTGGAACTAGGCCAGCCACTTATTTCCAGTTACTCTATTTTCCAATTGAAAAGCTTAAGAAAACATCACGTTTTAACAGAAACCCAATGATATAAAAATAGAAGTTCCAAAACTAGCGGAAAGAAAATACAAGCTCGACCTTGGGTGTCACTAGTCATGAGCAAAAACTACTACAACTGTTCGAAATAACAAGACTAGTACAGTCTGAAAATATCCAACAAATAAACTAGAGGAAGATAGGGAAGGAGAAGGCGGAACTGCGGTCGCCAAGTAGCTACCTCGCAATCTCCAAGTGAAAGTCCGCACAATATAATCAGCAGCCGCTACCGTGACCCGAGACACTTGGATCTGCACACAAGGTGCAGGGGATAACGTGAGTACACCAACTCAGTAAGTAACAAGTCCTACCTATGGACTGACAGGTAGTGACGGACCAAACCTCAACAAGTAATATCATATATCTGAACAGGAAAAGTAGACATGCTTATAGCTCAAGTAAAGTTCAATAGTATTTATACGCAACAGAACAGTACGAAGTTCAAAACTTAGAGATTTTACATATGCCAATGCACAACTAGCATGATCAATGTTCCATGAACCTCCACTCACAAGTACTCAACCCCTCGTTACTGTATATGGCCATCCGGCCCAGGGAAGATCCATCCCGGAATATACATCACTGACCGTAGTCATCCAGTACCAAGGACACAGGCCAATCCAGCCTCACGGAGAAGATCCATCTCCCGGTATAATACTTCGGACAAGATCCATGTCTAGGGAAGATCCATCCCTTAATATCATCATCTGCGCTCACTAGGGGTATAAAGACTCCGGAGGAGCTTCTCTCATTAGCCCAAGCGCCATAACAAAGACAGCGAAGGCTTGTTCAATATCTCGCTGCGGTGTGCACCCCAATCTCATATTGTCACTCAATAGTAGGATCTCGGCCTCACTCAGTCATTACTCACCAGTCTCACACACGGGCCCTAAATGTCATAATACTAGCCCGGTCAACAATAAAATGTGGCAAATAGTAATAATCGAGACTGGGACAGGATATAATATGCATTAAAAGGACTGAGTACAGAATATCAATAAAAATAAATGATATGACAGCAAAAAACGACCTCATGGGTCTAAATAATATCGGCGTGAAGTCTTAACATGATAATCAGCATGATTTACAGCTCAACAACTAAATCGCATAATTACGGCACAGATATCGGTAAGAAAGAACCACTAAGCGGTGTTCTGGAATGATCCAGGCCGCGTTTCCCACGGTGCATGCCCATACACCCGTCACTTGGCATGGCGTCACCTTCATAATAACCATGAAACACATAGTTCGGGGTTTCAAACTCGCAGAACCAAGATTGGAAGCGTTACTTACCTCAAGCCAAGCCAAACTCTAGCCCGCGACGCCCTTTCCTCTCGATTCGGCCTCCAAATGCCTCAAATCTAACCAAAATCAGTTCATAACCCTCAATATATGCTAAAGGAGTGAAACCCATACGAAATTAATCAAATTACAACACAAATCCCGAAATTGACCAAACCCGACCACCGGGCCCACGTCTCGGAATCCGACAAAATATACATCAATGGAATCCTTATTCCCCCACGAGTTCATTCATACCAAAAGTACCAAAATCCGACCACAGATGGCCCCTCAAATCCCTAATATTAGGTCTCCACTTTTCGAAGCCCTAACCCCAATTTGCTACTGATTTTCCCATAGATTTCAAGCTTACAACCTTAAAAATCATCATAAAAAATGATTTTAGGGATCAAGGACCTTACCTCTAAGAAACCCTCTTGAATTCTCTCTTGAATTCGCTCTCCAAAGCTTCTTCCCGTTTGAAATGTTATGAAAAATAACCCAAATTCGCGAAGGGTGAAATATATATGTTCTGACCCAGCAAAACCGCATCTGCGGTCCATTTATTGCACCTGCGGTCCCAGGTGCGCATCTGCGGATTCCACTTATCCGCCCCAGCCACCGCACCTGCGATCAAATTCTCGCACTTGCGCCATCGCAGGTGCGCCCAAAGTTTCACTTCTGCGGCTCCAGCCTTTCCCTCTCTTGACCGCATCTGCGACTTCACTTCCGCTTCTGCGGGACCGTACCTCCGATCCCCAAGCTGCAGGTGCGATTATGACAGGAACTGTGCACTTCAGCTACCAATTCCAACTCAAAACCTCCTGTTAACCATCCGAAATCACCCCGAGGCTCCCGAGACCTCAACCAAAAGCACGAGCAAGTCATATACCACCTTCCAAACTTGTACCGATCGTTGAAACACCTAAAATAACATCGGAACATCAAATTAACCACGGATTCAAGCCAAAGAACTCTAAAAACTTCCGAGTTCCTCTTTTGATCAAAAAGTCTATCAAACCTCGTCCGAATGACCTGAAATTTTGCACACACATCCCATATGACACAACGGACCTACTGCAACTCCCAGAATTCCATTCTGACCCCGATATCAAAATCTCCCCTATCAACCCGAAAATGCCAAAAATCCATTTTCGCCAATTCAAGCCTAAATCTACTCCGGACCTCTAAAACACATTCCGATCATGCTCCTAAGTCCCAAATCACCTTCCAAAGTTATCTCAATCATAAAACCCAAATTCCGGGATCGTTTGCTCACAAATCAACTTCCGGTTGACTTTTCCAACTAAAGACCAACTTAAGAGACTAAGTGTCTCAAACCTTTCCCAAAACCATATTGGATTCGAACCGACTAACCCGACACTACATGATACAGATGATCAAAGCATAAAGAAGCATAAATGGGGGAAACGGGGCGGTGACTCGTGAAACAACTGGCCGGGTCCTTACATCCTCCCCCTCTTAAACAAACGTTCGTCCTCGAACGGGTCAAGAAACATACATGAAGCCTCAAATGGGTGAGGATATCTGCTCTGCATCTCCCGCTCGGTCTCCCAGGTAGCCTCCTCCACGGGCCGACGTCTCCACTGCACTTTCACTGAAGTTATATCCTTCGACCTCAACTTTCAAACCTGACGCTCCAGAATGGCTGCTGGCTCCACATCATAAGTCAAGTCTCCCTCTAACTGAACCGTGTTGAAATCCAGAANATTAAACTATTTAAACTAATTATAAAAAATGAATCAAACAATACCTTAATTACTAAATAAAAAGAGGAATATTAATAAACTAAAATTAAAAGACAAAAAGTGTAAAATGAGCTATTTTTGTGATTTTCAAATTTTTATAAAACAAATAATTACTGATTAATTATAAAAATGTAAAAACAAAATCCTAAATGCAGTGCATGATATTTTTGGTATTTTTCATGATTTAGATAAAAATTAAACATGCACAGAAATGCAAATAATTAAGAAAATTCTTTAAAAATTCCTAAAATGGCAAATAATTAACAGAAAAATCTATTTTCTTGGGATTCTGTAGGAGTAATTTGTATAGGGCAAAAATCACAGGCTCACAGCTGCCCCTCTTTGCTCGAAAACACGAAGAGTTTTTGGGCAAAGACAAATGAGCAAACTATGAGGGATTTTTGCCCGTTTGATACTCCATGAGAAGCATCTTTTGGAAAAGTCTGACCGAACCTTGCTTCAGAGGTTGCCTACATATCATTGGCTATAAAGGAATCAGGTCAGTGTAATTCTGGAAGTTTTGGTAGCTGGGACTACCAAGAAACTGTGATTTCACTGTTGTTGCTGTTGTTTCTGCTTGCTGAGATCCTTATTACACCAAAATGAAAGATAAGAAGCTAAACTAGCCAAGCCTTTTAAGCTTGATCTTGAGTCTTGGCTGGTTCTTCCAGCAGACTCTGATCTGAATCTTGATGCTCATTAGCTACAAACACTGGTTTATTTTTCTTCGACTCTTCGAATCAAGGCGGGACATGCAAAGCTTGTGACGTCAATCATATCTTGGGCAGTCTACATCTTTTCTCCGCTTCTACACCTAGAGTTCAACTTCTTTTCTTGTTTCTTCTTTTCTTTATTTGGGTTGAGACTTCTTCTTTTGGTCATCTCAAACCTTGTGCCTCACAGTGAAAACCTGTTTAGGCACAAAAATAAACGAACGAACGAAATTTTTCTGCCCCAGTTTTCACTAGGAAAATTTCGTGAGTTATTGTAACAACATCTAAACTATTTCTTTATTGAAAGCAATAAAATCAGGATTGTGTATCCTTAGGAAAAAGAGATTAGGGAGTGGGGCCCTATATCTATACTAAAATCAACCAGGGAATGGAGACCCTATGTTGGGAAAAAGCGACTAGGGAGTGGAGACCCTATGTCTAAAATAAAATCAACTAGGGAGTGGAGACCCTATGTTGGAAAAGCAGACTAGGGAGTAGAGACCCTATGCCTAAAAATAAAATCAACTAGGGAGTGGATACCTTATGTTGGAAAAGCGACTAGGGAGTGGAGAGCCTATGTCTAAAATAAAATAAACTAGAGGGTGGAGACCCTATGTTGGAAAGGCGACTAGGGAGTGGAGACCCTATGCCTAAAACAAAATCAACTAGGGAGTGGAGACCCTATGTTGGAAAAGCGACTAGGAGTGGAGACCCTATGTCTAAAATAAAATCAACTAAGGAGTGGAGACCCTATGTTGGAAAGGCGACTAGGGAGTAGAGACCCTATGTCTAAAATAAACTCAACTAGGGAGTGGAGACCCTATGTTGGAAAGGCGACTAGGNCCAGGTAAGGGCCTACGCCTCTCATACGCCTCCCACCAAGTGAAGGCAGCCCCAGAAAACTGAAAAGTGGTAAATGCAACTCCGCTAGTCTCTAGAATCCCTGTTGTACATAGAATCCTCTGGCACTTGTCTAAGAAACCCTGGGCATCCTCGCCCTCTGCTCCGCTGAAAGTCGGAGGCTGAAGTCTACCAAATCTCTCCAGTCGACACTGCTCGTCATCAGACATAACTAGAACTACATAGTCCTGAGTAGGGGCAACCAGCTGGGTTGGTGGTGCCTCCGGTGTCTGTAGTCCCTGCACAACCTGCTCAGGTGTGCGAGTGGCAGGAGTCTGTGTGCCTCCCCCGGCCTATGAAGTAGCTACTGTAGTAGAGACTGCGGTTGCCTGAGCGAGGCTGGTGCACACTGACAGAATCTGAGCCAAGGTCTCCTGGAGACCCGGAATGAAAATAGGCACAGCTGGTGCCTGAGCCGGTACTGCTGGACAATCCTCTACTGGAGCCTGATCATGAACTGGGGCGGCTGGTGGATCTGCAGGTGCTACCCTAGCTGCTGTGCGGGCTACACCTCTGCCCCTACCACGGCCTCGACCGCACCTCGGCCTCTAGTGGCCCCAGCTGGTGGTACTGGTGGTCGTCCATCTTGACCGGTAGCGCGTGTCCTCACCATCTGTGAGACAATAGAATAACAGAAGATTAGTACTAGCATCAACAGATTTGCACGCCATGAATTCAAGAATACGAAGTTTTCCTAAAGGTTCTGCAGCCTCCCGCGGATAAATACAGACGTCTCTGTACCGATCCGCGAGACTCTACTACACTTGTTCATGACTCGTGAGACCTATGTAGCCTAGGCCCTGATACCAACTTGTCACGACCCAAAATCGACCTCGTCGTGATGGTGCTTATCGTGGAACTAGGCCAGCCACTTATTTCCAATTACTCTATTTTCCAATTGAAAAGCTTAAGAAAATATCATTTTTAACATAAATCCAATGATATAAAAATAGAAGTTCCAAAACCAGCGGAAAGAAAATACAAGCTCGACCTCGGGTGTCACTAGTCATGAGCAAAACCTACTACAACTATTCGAAATAACAAGACTAGTACAGTCTGAAAATATCTAATATATAAACTAGAGGAAGATAGGGAAGGAGAAGGCGGAACTGCGGTCGCCAAGCAGCTACCTCGCAATCTCCAAGAGAAAATCCGCACAATATAATCAGCAGCCGCTACCGTGACCCGAGACACCTGGATCTGCACACAAGGTGCAGGGGTAACGTGAGTACACCAACTCAAAAAGTAACAAGTCCAACCTATGGACTGAAAGGTAGTGACGGACCAAACTTCAACAAGTAATAACATATATCTGAACAGGAAAAGTAGACATGCTTACAGTTCAAGTAAAGTTCAATAGTATTTAAATGCAACTGAACAATACGAAGTTCAAAACTTAGAGATTTTACATATACCAATGCACAACTAGCATGATCAATGTTCCATGAACCTCCACTCACAAGTACTCAATCCCTCGATACTGTATGTGGTCATCCGGCCCAGGGAAGATCCATCCTGGAATATACATCACTGACCGCAGTCATCCAGTACCGAGGACACAGGCCAATCGAGCCTCACGGAGAAGATCCATCTCCCGGTATAATACTTCGGACAAGATCCATGTCCAGGGAAGATCCATCCCTCAATATCATCATCTGCGCTCACAGGGGGTGTAAAGACTCCGGAGGGGCTTCTCTCATTAGCCCAAACGCTATAACAAAGCCAACGAAGGCTTATACAATATCTCGCTGCGGTGTGCAGCCCAATCTCATATTGTCACTCAATATCAGGCTATCGGATTTACTCAGTCATACCTCACCAGTCTCACATACGGGCTCTAAATGTCATGATACTAGCCCGATCAACAATAAAATGTGGAAAATAGTAATAATCGAGATTGGGACAGGATATAATATGCATGAAAAGGACTGAGTACAGAATATCAATAAAATAAATGATATGACAGCCAAAAACGACCTCTTGGGTCTCAACAATATCGGCGTGAAGCCTTAACATGATAGTCAGCATGATTTACAGCTCAACAACTAAATCACATAATTACAGCACATATATCGGTAAGAAAGAACACTAAGCGGTGTTCTGGAATGATCCAGGCCGCGTTTTCCCATGGTGCACGCCCATACGCCCATGACATGGCATGGCGTCATGTTCATAATAATCATGAAATACATAGTTCGGGGTTTCGAACCCGCAGAACCAAGATTGGAAGCGTTACTTACCTCAAGCCAAGCCAAACTCTAGCCCGCGACACCATTTCCTCTCGATTCGGCCTCCAAATGCCTCGAATATAACCAAAATCAGTTCATAACCATCAATATATGCTAAAGGAGTGAAACCCATACGAATTTAATCAAATTACAACACAATTCCCGAAATTGAACAAACCCGACCCCCGGGCCCCCGTCTCGGAACCCGACAAAATTTACATCAATAGAATCCTTATTCCTCCACGAGTTCGTTCATACCAAAAGTACCAACATCCAACCACAAATAACCCTTCAAATCCCTAATTTTAGGTCTCCAATTATCCAAGCCCTAACCCCCAATTTACAACTGATTTTCCTTTAAATTTCATGCTTACAACGATAAAAATCACCATAATAACGAGTTTAGGGACCAAGGACCTTACCTCGATGAATCCCTATGAAAATCTCCCTTGAAAATGCTCTCGAAAGCTTCACCCCGAATGAAATATTGAGAAAAATGGTCAAAAATCGCGAAGGATGGAATTTATAGTTTCTGACCCAGTAAAACCGCACCTGCGGTCAAATGGTCGCACCTGCGGTCCCAGGTGCGTACCTGCGAAAGTGACTTAAAATCCTCAGGACCGCACCGGCGGTCACTCTCTCGCAGGTGCGCCCAGATATGCGCTTCTGCGGCCCCACCTGACCTCCCTCTTGGCCGCATCTGCGGCTTGCCTTCCACTTCTGCGGGCATCGCACCTGCAGCCTCCCAACTGCAGGTGCGGTTATGACAGCAACAATAAACTTCAGCTGCCAAACTCAACTCCAAAATCTCCCTATCAACCATCCGAAATCACCCCGAGGCCCCTGGGACCTCAACCAAAAGCACGAGCAAGTCATATACTACCATCCAAACTTGTAGCAATCATCAAAACACGTAAAACAACATCGAAACATCAATTTAGCTACGGATTCAAGCCTAAGAACTATAAAAACTTCTGAATTCCGCTTGTGATCAAAAAGCCTATCAAAACACGTCCGAATGACCTGAAATTTTGCACACACATCCCAAATGACACAACGGACCTACTGCAACTCCCGGAATTCCATTCCAACCCCGATATTAAAATCTCACATATCAAGAAAACACCAAAAATCCATTTTCGCCAATTCAAGACTACAGCTACTCCGGACCTCCAAAACACACTCCGATCATACTCCTAAGTCCCAAATCACTTCACGAGTCTATTCGAACCATCGGAATTCAAATCCGTGACCTATTTCACATAGGTCAACATCCGGTTGACTTTTCTAAGTTAAGCTTACTCAAAAGAGACTAAGTGTCTCAAACCTTTCCAAACCCATCCGAATTCGAACCAACCACCCCGATTCCATATAATACAGATGAACAAAGCATAAAGAAGCAGAAAGGGGGAAAACAGAGCGGTAACTCATGAAACGACCGGCCGGGTCGTTACAGGATGAGTAAATATGCACGATAGGTGTTTCTGTGCTGTGATGCTAATAGATATTGCATGACGAGTGTTTCTATGCTATGAGGTTGAGAGGTATTGCACGAAAAATGTTTCCGTGCTGTGGTTTTGAGAGATATAGCATGACGGGTGCTTCTGTGCTTCTGAGGAAGAGTGAACATGCACGACGGGTGTTTCCGTTCTATTGATATGTTACCTTTTGCTCCTTGCTTTTACTATGTGGATTGAGGACTTGGGTATGTTGTTTCAGGGTTGTTTTGAAAGGCTTGTTTGGAGTTGCTTGTGGAAGCAAAAATTGTTGGTTACCTTAGTTGTTCATTTCATTATTCATCATACTATTTCTTCTTGCTATATATATATATATATATATATATATATATATATATATATATATATATATATATATATATATATTGTCATCTTACTTTTCACTTTCCGTGTCATCTTATTTGTTATATCTCTTATTATTTTCTCGTTACTGGATTGCACCAGTTTATATGTTGGTGTCTTGTCTTAACCTCGTCACTACCTTATCGGGATTAGGCTTGACACTTATGGTGTACATTGGGTTGGTTATAATCATACTACACTTCTACATTTCTTGTGTAGATTTTGGTGTCGGACCTAGTGGTACCTAGAGGACGGATTAGCTTGCTTGATAGAGGAGACTCATGGTAGTGTGGCACTCGTGTACGTAGGCCTTGGAGTCACCCTTTTATAGTTCTGCTACTGCTTATTTGCTTCAACTAGTGTATTATTTATTTCAGACATTGTATTTAGCAATTCTGTACACGCCCATGTACTTAGTGACTGAAGTTCTAAGAGGTGTTAGGCAACTGTTGGATCTAGTCTTGTTATACTTTACTGAGTTTAATCCCTTAATTATGATATCATGTTTTTTTTTATTACGCTCAATGCCCTATATTTATATATTATGTTGTCTTGCCTAGCAAGTGTTATGCGCCATCACGACTCCTTGGTTGGGAATTTGGGTCGTTACATGTTGGTATTAGAGCCCTAGGGTTCATAGGTTTCACGAGTCATGAGCAAACTTGGTAGAGTCTTGAGGACTGGTACAGAGACATCTATAGTTATCTTCAAGAGGCTATAAGGCTTTTAGGAAACCTCACTTTCTTTCTTTCTCTTTTGTGAAGTTTTGCTCTACCCTAAATTTTGAAACTTTATTCTTTTATGTCTCACAGATGTTGAGGACATGTGCTTCAGCCGCAAATGATCAGGAGCTAGAGAACTAGGTCGTAGCCTCTACGAGGGTTACAGGCCAAGGTGGAGACCGAGGCTGGAGCAGAGCTAGAGCCTAGCCCAGGATACGTGCAGCAGCACCCGCATCCACTCATGCTCATGTTTGAGCTGCATTAGTTGAGCCTCAGATGGACCCATTGGATGTGATTCCGGTTCAGGTTGAGCTAGATGGGCCATCACAGGTCCTAGAGGGGCTTATTGCTATTCTAGTGCTATAGGACGCTTTGGTTCATATTGTGGCCCTTATGGAGAGTATGGCTTAGGCTGGTGTGTTTCCTATGGCATCAACACCTTATTACGCCGGGGGAGGAGTTCAGACTTATACCACAAATAACAAGACGGAGTTGTTCCAACTCTCGGAATCGCATTCCGACCCCGATATCGCAAAAGTCAACTATGGTTCAAATTTCTCCATTTTCCAAACTTCAACTTTTCCAACTTTCGCCGTTTTGCCTCAAATTACCCTACGGACCTCCAAATCCAAATCCGAACGCACGCCTAAGTCCAAAATCACCGCACGAAACTACTGACATCATCCAAAACTCATTCCAGAGTCGTTTACTCAAAAGTCAAATTCCGGGCAAATTCTCACCACTTAAGCTTCCAAAACTAGATTCCTTCTTCCAATTCAACTCCGATTCATTCGGAAACAGAGTCCACCCATGCACGCAAGTCGATACACATAATATAAAGCTACTCGTGGCCTCAAACTGCCGAACCGGATGCAATTTCTCAAAACAACTAGTCGGGTCGTTACATCCTCCTCCACTTAAACATACGTTCGTCCTCGAACGTGCCCAGAGTCGTTCTAAACCATCGAACCACTGCATGAGCTTACCATACATACACCCGGGGGTGATTCCCCATCACCCAAACCTATGTAGGAATGACAATGCAACTTAACCGAAGGTGTCACCTCATCCTTAGTCTGTAACCTTAGGACAGAACCCAAACCTCAATATCTGAAATTCTTCAAAGGACCCGAATCCCACATCATCGCACTGGATGAACCTGAACAAGCTGAATCGAGCCAAAATTTCAACCCAGAATACAATTGCATGCTGTTCCACACAACTCAAATGCCCGAAGCAACAACCTCTGACCATCATAGCTGCTCAAATAACATCCTAGATGCCGGCAATACACTTCTCATTGATTATAACCCTGTTCCGGACCTCCACAACACTGCCCATGATAAAGAAACATGCGGAAACTCATAGCCGCCCATGAAGCCAACAAGTCAAGAAGCTCTCTCGCCCGCCAAGGGCCAATACCTAAACCTTAGTAGAAACACCCACATACTTCAAAACACTCCTCACCCCTAATATCATAGTACTAGTCTCAGGTATAAGAACCTCATATCAGCCAATCCAACAACCCAACTAACAACTCATCACGGAACCACACGGATTCTCACGCCACACAGCTCGTACACGTAACTAGCAATAACTCAACTATGCAACACAAATAAAAGGAATGCAAGGTAGAAGAATTATCTAACAAGTATAACATGTGCAACATCAAATGTATAGTTTTCATCAAATCGTCCCACAGAGGGAAAACACAGCACCAAATAAATATAAGGAAAGGGGTATCCCACATAACATCCTCTGCGGCGCGCAGCCAATCCCAAATACTCATCAAGACGAAATGCTCGGGTTCACTGATCATATGAATACTGATATCAAGCACAACAGAGTGCACCAATATAATTGTGGAAAACTGAATAGAAATAAATAAATAGACATGGAAGAAGTATGCACGGCTAAGGTGCAATGAGCAAATCAACATCACGGGGGCTATCTCACCCACATCGCCATAAGGCATGAATAAACTTACAACATGTGTGGGGAATAATCATACAACCAAACTGCCTAACACAGCATAAAAGAGTAGCACATAACCTAGGCTAAGGGCACAAATAATATCCATTCTGCCTGATAACACAACCATCATGACAATCTCACAGGAGCACGCAAACTTGATTTGATACAAAATACATATTCTCGTTGGGATTTCAAATAGTCCCCAACCAAATCCTGATCCTTCCCAATTGGATAAATATTCTTTTAAAGGATCCACAGCAACCTATCGATAACACATGCTATTAATTATCCAATTCTCAACCTTTCTTCACAATCCACCAACAGGAAATAGTCCACATATGGGGACATCTAGTCCCAAAACCTCAGGAACACTAAAATTTCCATACCCGAACTCAACTACGCAAATCTAATGGATGATACATCACTCACATTCCATCATCCTGTCTAAGTACCCATAGAGAATTTTCGGCCGCGTAACAAAACATGAACCTCGAAAGCCTCAAAATCCAGTAATCACCATGCCACTAGCCATGCACCCGCAAACCATCACTCAAGATCCTTTCCAAAAATGCAAAATCTTCACATATTATAGCCAACAATGCCAATACCCCGTTAATTTCTGATACCTATTCAGGAGAAAACCACAGTGTACAACATATCCCTCATGCCCATAGCAGCCAGCCGACCCAAGTCGTTACCCAAACCATCGAGAACTCCCCGAGATCCGCCCGCACCCATCTAAGCCATCAAGACTGCACCTCCTCAACTCAACCGAGTCACACAAACCATCCAATCCATGAGTACTGCCACATATGCCGGTAGAGGATCCCCATTCAAAATGACCAATTACTTCCATTGCCATGCTGACCCAATACCACATAACTGACCCATTTCTTCGGATAGTCGATATGCACTAATCCCAATCAAAGCCCTAAATACAGATGATCTTAACATGAACCACGTAGCCCAGAACTCATAAACCACCACATTTCCTCTGAAGCACCCCGTCCTGCCGCAACCACGATACCCACACTGAGTAGACCTTTTGTGAATATGGAGTTGTTCCTGCAGCTCCCCTTGATGCTGAAATGTAGATCCATTAATGACGCAGAAACACCGTAAGCCCCAATATCATCCCGTGCAAGATCTCAGACCTTAGTCATACACAAAACCCGGGAACCTACCAATACCACATATACATATGCCTCAGGCCAAAACTGATGAAAATCTGACTCTGCAATCTGAATGCCGCTAATGGACTCCTCCGCTTGGCGCGAAGCCATAGAAAACATCATCTGATGATCCGCAAAACTAACCTTCACAGCTCATACAACACAAATCACAAGGTACTCCAATACCACCAATTATCCCCAGTTAACACCCACCTCGTGACCTCGCCACAAACTCGACGACTAGCCAACCAATTAAACCTTCCCAAGCTCGCGCTCGTCACTCAGATGTCGGGAACCGCTGTGCCTCCATATGAACAGCTGAATAGTCTCTCAACACCTCTGTATCTTTAGTCTGGACAACACGTTGAGACAATGTATGAGAATCCCTCACTCCCTCGTAGCCGGTCTGTAGCATCATGAATCACTGGCGCATAGCGGATACTGAGAACGTAATGTCATACATGAGATGATGTAAAGGAACATAAGTTATATACTTCGAGCTGAATCAATATCGCACGATAAGGAATGAAAGAAGTGGAATTTCCTAACAGTTCTGTAGCCTCTCGAAGATAAGTACAGACATCTCCGTACCGATCTGCAAGACTCTACTAAACCTGCTTATAACTCGTAGCACCTATGAAGCTAGAGCTCTGATACCAACTTGCCACGACCCAAAATCCCTCTGAAGGAGTCGTGATGGCACCTAGTATCTAAACTAGGTAAGCCTAACATTAACAGAAATAACATGAATTTTCACTAACTTCAAATCATATATCTCTGAACACTTACAATTCCCAAAACCGGTGGTACAAGTCATAAGCCTTTCTAAGAGTAGTTATACAAAATAAATACGTCACTATTCAAGAACAAAAGGAACAAATGGGAATAAGTACAAGTGAAGGGTACCCCGAGGCCTGCGAATGCAGCAGCAGGTTTATCTTGAGTCTCCACCACGACGATCCACACAACTACTACCGATCAAATATCTGGACCTGTACAAAAAAATGTACAGAAGCATAGTATGAGCACACCATGGCAGTGTCCAGTAAGTATCAAGACTAACCTCGGTGGGTTAGTGACGAAGAACAGTCAAGACGCCTACTAGTCAAATAAATTGAGCAGGATATGATAATGAACTACCAAGATGAAATTAAAGTAATATCAATAATAGGAAAAAATCCAACTACAAATAGTAGAGACAATAAAGAGAAACACGGATAGTAATGAACGATAATCAAGTAAATTAATACCAGCATAACTGGGACACAGACAAGTAAGAGTATGTTCAAACAAAGAAGGCGATGCCAACTCAATCAATCACATCATTTCTAATACACAACCCCGACCATCTCAATCCTCGGTATCTCATGTCATAATGTCAAGTTCCACACCTTTAGTACACATGGCACCTTGTGCCCACATATCTCTATCTCACTTTGCGCAACATGGTCCTCATGTTACTCGGTACATAGGGTCCATAACCAATACAAATAAGATGTTCAAGGAGTCTCATTTATATAACATAAAGTAGATTACAACTTCTAAACCAATTTGGGAAATCAGCAAGAAAAGATGAAGTTATTTTTAGAAATCATTTGAATAAAGAAAATACCCTTTTTAAATAAAATACAACATCGAATGAACTATTACATTTAATATAGGATTTTAATAAAATTGAAACTTAGTAGAAATTCCTTTTTAAGTAAGATTCAACATCATCGGGTTAAGGAAAATTTAATTGAGAAACTAATTGAAATAGACCGTAACATTTATAGGAATTTGAATTATTAAAAGGTGTATATATATACATGGCGGGTTCAAATTTAAATGTCATTTATAGCAACGTAGTACTAATTCCTTTATTTTTAAATCACGATATTACTAATAACTTAACAGGGCAGGAGGAAATGATTCAACATAGTAAATTTATTTTAAAAACTAATTCACCAGAATAATAGTTTCAGGGAAAGAATTCAAGGAACAGCGGCAAGTGAACAACTCAATGCCAATAACCCGATGCTCAAAACTCAGTGAAACCCGAAATACAACTCGTCAAAGTTTTAAACAAATGGACCAGGGTCATCTCAGTATTCAGCTATAACCAAATCCTAAATGAAATGTAAAACCACCGAATAATTTATACAGTCAAAGAGGAATACATAAGCATATATACCTATTGATGCGGCGCGCATCCCAATCCCACTAATCCTCCCTTATTCCTCCGTAACAATTACAATAAAAGTAAATAATATATATTTGTTGCGGCGGGCAACCCGATCCCACCAATCCTCCCTTATTCCTGTGTAACAATTACTATAAAAGTAAATAGTATATATATATATCACCATATCAGTAACAACATGATCATTCACCCTTATTACTCCTTGTTGCGGCGTGCAACCCGATCCCACCAATCCACCCTTATTACTCCTATATATATATATATATATATATATATATATATATATATATATATATATATATATATATATATATATATATATATATGTATCACCCTTATTCCTCGTGTTGCGGTGTGCAACCCGATCCCACCTGTCCACCCTTATTACTCCTTTTTGCGCCCGATCCCACCAGACAACACCAATTCTCCCTTATTCTTCCTCAACATATCAACAAACAGACATAGTTTAAAATTAACAACAACAACAATTCAACAATCCAATCACAAGGATTTCTACCACCAAGAGTATGAGTACACGGCAACAAGAGAATCACTGAAAAACCAAGAAGCACAACAACCTTTACAAAAATAACAAGACATCTAAGGCACGTGATAACTACACCGGCAACCACAACAATTTGAACACATAGCATATAGGCACGGGGTCAAAGAGTAATTTCACAATTAAGAATAACAAAACAATAAGGAGGAAAATTACTCCAATTAAGGCAATTAAGGGCCAAGTAACAAGTAAGAATTAGAGGAAAGTTAACAACATTGTATGGAGCATATAGAGGTAAAACAAGCAATTAGGGAACACAATTATATCGGAAAACTTCCCACTTAATGAACATAAGGACCTAATAACCCTAAAGGCAAACTTTCCACAAATAAGTACGGGCACACACTCGTCACCTCGCGTGCACGGACTAAAAATAGCATAGAAGACTCAAATCCTAAGGGGGAGTCCCCCACACAAGGTTAGGCAAGATACTTACCTCAAAGACGACAGACCGATACTCTAAAATGCACTTCTCGAATGAAAAGACCTCCGGACGGCTCAAATCCAACCAAAATAACTTCAAGGTAGAAATAAAACACATAAGAAACTATTCCGGATCATAAAGTCTCAATCTTCAAATTTCGAAAATTGGTCCAAAAGTCGACCCCGAGGCCCGCACCTCAGAACCTGACAAATTTTACAAAATCCGAATACCCATTCCAATATGAGTTCAACCATACAAAAATTGTCAAATTTCGATACCATTTGGTCCCTCAAATCACGATTTTTTATTTTTCTGAATTTTCTTCAAAAACTCACAATTTCCTCAACCCAAAAAACAATTTAAATGATAAAAACAAAGATAAAATCATGGAATATGTTAGATTCTAGATGAAGAACACTTACCCAATCGATTTGTGTGAAAAGCCCTCAAAGAATCGCTCAAAACTGAGCTCCACAAGTCAAGATATGAATAAAATGGTCTAACCCTCGATTTTGGAATATATTCTGTCTGCTCAGGTATTTGTGCATCGCGAACGCAGGAAGGATCGCGTCCGCGAAGAGGAAAAATGAAGGCTTCCCAGGTTGCTCATCGCGAACGCGACAATGAGTTCGCGAACGCGGAGAAGAAGAGCCAGGAACCTACGCGAACGCGTAGGAAAGGACGCGAACGCGAAGAGTAAGAATGCAGGGCTTCGCGAACGCGAAGTGTTGAAAGAGAACGCGAAGAAGGATTTTGAGGTAGTCAGGAACAACACATCGCGAATGCGAAAGGCTGTTCGCGATCGCGAAGGAGAACACCAAGAGCAGAAAAACAACAGTTCCAAAAGTGGGAAAAAATGACCCGTAGCCCACCTGGAACACACCCGAGGCCCCCGGGACCCCGTCTAAACACACAAACAAGTCATATAACCTAACACGAACTTGCTCAAGGTCTCGGATCACATCAAACAATGCCGAGACGACGAATCACACCATGAATCGAACTTAGGAACTTTCAAATCCTCCAACTTCCAAAACTCGTGCCAAAACCTATCAAATCAACCCGGAATGACGCCAAATTCCGCATACAAGTCCCAAATAACAAGACGGAGTTGTTCCAACTCTCGGAATCACATTCCAACCCCGATATCGCAAAAGTCAACTATGGATCAAACTTCTCCATTTTCTAAACTTCAACTTTTTCAACTTTCGCCGTTTTGCGTCAAATTACCCTATGGACCTACAAATCCAAATTAGAATGCACGCCTAAGTCCAAAATCACCACACAAAGCTACTGACATCATCCAAAACTCATTCCGGAGCCGTTTACTCAAAAGTCAAATTCCGGTCAAATTCTCACCGCTTAAGCTTCCAAAACTAGATTCCTTCCTCCAATTCGACTCCGATTCATCCGGAATAGATTCCAACCATGCACGTAAGTTGATACACATAATATGAAGCTGCTCGTGACCTCAAACTGCCGAACCGGACGCAATTGCTCAAAACGACCGGTCGGGTCGTTACACTTATAAAACAACCTTAAGCATCATTTTAGAAGGTTCAAACTTATATTTTAGAGAGAGAGAAAGGTGGTCTAGAGTGAGAAGAGGAATTCCAAGTCATTTATACATCAACCTTTGCTCAAACCTTGAAGATTTATCTAGGGTAACTCAAGGTCTTCAAACAAAGGTAAGTTTCTACTCCCTAGCCTTCAATTTCGAGATTTAACTAGAAATAGGTAATAAGCCAAATAATTCTTGGGTGTTGGAGCGGTTCATTACGCATGCATGTACTATCTAAGGTTGTGGGAAGATTGTTGAGCTCAATCGGGTAGATTTTGGGTAATGAAATAAAGGAATCCACCATAGGAGGACCTTGAGATCACAATGGCCACCTAATGTTTGATAAAATGCTCAAATGAGCTAGAATCATGAACTCCTTCCTATTTTATGTTCAACTTTGCTATATCTCTAAATAGATCAAAGTTGCTAGGATTCCAAAATTGTGCAGTGAATTAAGGAAAGCTTAAAGCGAGGTATGTTGGCTAACCTCTTCTTCTAGAATTGAACCCCACAATAACCTTACAAGTCCCGTGCTGCTCGTTATAAATTGATTAATCCGAATAAGCCCTATGTCCAAATAATTATGCGTTCTATATGTATTCCGAAGGTTCTTGTTGTGTTGAGTTATTGTCTGAGAATGTGGTTCAAGTATGGGTTGTGTGCTAATACGTTATGGTTTAAAAACGTGATTCTAATGAAAGCTATCATGTCAAATTGTGTAAGAAGTCTCATGTGACTAAGACCCTAAACTGCTCAAATGTGTGTTGAAAGTCTTAATTGAAAAGCCTTGTTGTTGATTATCCATGATGATATTTGAAAGTGAAAGAAAAGGGCATGAAATATGATGTGGGGCCAACGTGCCAAGAATGATATTATGTAATGACCATTGGTGCCAATGAAATGAACGATATGTAAAAGAACGTGAAATGTGTGGTAAATCCCTTTAAATAATAAATGTTTTGGGAGTATCGTTTAGTCACCGAGGAAGGGTAGGTCAAAATAACCTAACCCCAAAACTACACGTGCCGGTGTAGGAGGGATTGAGGGGTAAATCCCCGTGTTAATGTGATGATGTTGTTTCCCCTTATATGGGATTATATGGATGTGTAGAGATGTTTCCCATTGAATGGGATGAGATTATTTCTAGCAAGACGTGATGTCGACCCACGCAGCATTGGGGCACACCATGTGGTTACATCTTGAGAGTCCACTATGACTTGGTGCAGCTAGTGGGGATTAATATAGTGTGTGTGTATATATCTATATATATATATATATATATATATATATATATATATATATATATATATATATATATATATATATATATACAATAATCTGATCTTAGAGGGAATTTCAAATGTTGAAATTTGATTCTAAGGCAAATAGGCTAAGGTTTGAAGAAACAATTTTCATTTAGGATTGTGTTAATAGAGTTATATGGATTGCAGTGGCATGGGATCACTCGTGGGCATGTGTATGATGAGTTTGTACAATTATTTGAAGGCTTTGGAATGACTCTGGCACATTCGAGGATGAATGTATGTCCTACACCCTGTACTTTCGTATTAGAATGCATCTCAAGTCAATCAATATGATTCGGAGAGTCTAAGAACCTTTACAAAGACACTGAAAGGTTAACAAGTGTTAAGGAAGTATCGCGAGGGTTGGAGGCTAAATGAATCAAAAATAATATAACCCATACTTTTGGGGTAAAACTAGGAGTACTTAATATGCTAAGGAGGTTGTGTTTTAAGGTGCTTGAATCCTATAATATTCTTATGTCAAGTTTTGAAGTCAAAGAAGCTGTAAAACAAAAGTCGGCAAAAGTTATTGCAAATTACGTTCATAATTTTACTAAAATTTGGGTCTAGTATAATTGAGATTTTATCCCAATGTACTTGGAGTAACGAGATGATCCATAACAAAATTAAAGCTCTATGAGTCTAGTTTCCAACTCATTAAACCATTTTTCGATGTAACGTCGGAGTGGCGAGATATTCGCATTTTTGCGATACTGCACAGGCAGCCCCTATGGGACCCACGTAGGTGACGGCCTACTTTTGAACAATTTAAAGTAGTTGGAAGTTTCATTTCTTGTTTTTTTTACCAAACTTCATCCTCTCACTCGCTTAATCTCAACAGTTCCCTAACGTCTCAAGGTGAAAACCAAGTGTTTATATCCAAATCCAACCTCAAAGGTTAGCTAAGGTGAAAAATAACACCTCTATGGTGTTGTGGTATGATTAAGGGTTGTTGTGAGTCAAGTAAAGCTTGGATTCCGAGTTGTTTCTACTGGTTGAGGTAAGTATAATATCCTCTTGCTTGTGCTTAAGATTATTTATATGTTTGTTAATTTGTTTGGATGAAAACTACAAGATAAAACTTGAATTGGTGTAAGGTGTTGTTGTCTCATGTTGGACTATTTTAGAGTGGTATATATGGCCTCTTGTGGCTGACTATTATGGGAAATATCTTGGTTATGATGTTCTTATTATTATTATTCTTGTCTATGTGTTGGATGTGTGGATGAGCTTATAAGCTAGAAGAAGAATGGCCACATAATGTTTGGAAGTTGGTCATATTGTTACCTCTTGTTGGGGCTGTTTAGTGTTGTTGTGAAGATGCATATAAGGTTGGAAAACCTTTATATAAACTTTTTGTTATTCTGGATGTTGTTGTATTGAAGTAAAGTCTTAAGAAGGGTAAAGGGGTTTAAATTGGTTCCAATCCGAGCTTGCTGCTCATCGTATTGAATAGTAGTTTCGTTGGTGACATTTGTGCACTTGTTGTTATGTAGATTGATTTGTGTTGTAGTGTTGAAAGTATATAGTTGAAGGTTGTGTATTCTTATTTTTTTATGGACTTGGGGAAGTAGGTAAAATGAGGAGATGTTTCCCCTTTTAATATAAAATAATCTTATCATTCATTGTACGATAGTTATATCTTTTGTAGCTTAACGATAGCATTATTATCATTATTGTAGATTAAGGTACGACGAGACGAGTTCTATGTGGTTATTGGACAGGTTGTGATAAGGTATGTAGTGGCTATCCCTTTTCTTTCATTAGCATGAATTCGTAGAAAGTACGAGTTGGATGAATCTTATACGAGAAACACATATTGTAGAACTCGTGTCTCAATATGTGTTACATCTTTGCGTATACTTCTATCGTATCTTATTGAGATGGTTCCCGTCCGCTTTGTGTTATTCCATGATATCGGACAAAGGTAGAGAGTTACATGCGTACCTCCATACATTCTACTATGTACATAATAAACAACATCATATACATATATTTTCTGTAGCCTGGCCACTTGGTTCGTGAGATATTGTTATTTCCTAGCCACTTGGTCAGTGAGAGATACTATTTGCCGGCCTTATGGTTAGTGAGAGTTTATATTTGTCTGGCCTTACAGTAGGTGAGAGTTTACTATTGCCTGGCCACTTGGTTAGTGAGAGATACTGTTGTCTGGCCTTATGGTCAGTGAGAGTTTATATTTGACTGGCCTTACGGTCAGTGAGAGTTTATTGCTGCCTGGATACTTGGTCAGTGAGAGATACATCGAGTCCTATATGTGGCCGGCTAGCTAGGATATTACGATATTGAATTGTCTTGAGTTGGAATAGGTAAGTCTATCTCAGAGCATTCTTTGGCTTCTAGTTTACTGGGTACTTTGGCATTATTGTTTTGTAATTTTTGTGCCACATGTGGACATGTTGGATGGGCGATACGAGTGGCTATTGTGATATTACAGGGGCGGAGCGATACGGGTGGTTATTGTGATATTGTCAGGGTAGAATGATACGGGTAGCTATAGTGATACTTTCAAGGCAGAGAGATATAGGTGGCTATTGTGATATTGTCACGACGGAGCAACATGAGTGGCTATTATGATAATGTCAGGGCGGAGTGATATGGGTGGCTATTGTGCATTGTCGGCGCGGAGCAATACGGGTGACTATTGCGTTTTTGATAGAGCGGAGCGATACGGGTGGTTATTATGATATTGTCAGGGCGGAGGGATATGGGTGGCTATTGTGATATTGTCAGGACGGAGCGATACGAGTGGCTATTATGATTTTGTCAGGGTGGAGTGATATAGGTGGTTATTGTTGTTGTGATAAAAATGTGGGCATAAGGTTCCATTTATGTGCATTTCTATTTGATGACTTCTGTTGAAGCCGAGCTTTTATTTGAATTTAATTGTTATCACTAGTCCTGATGAGATTATTGTTATTGTTTTCTGCTATACTTTTTGTTGCCGGTCTTTTAATTATTGCACGGGTTATTTGACTAGTGAGTATCACAAGACTTGAACCTCGTCACTACTTTACCGAGGTTAGTCTTGATACTTACTGTGTACCGACTATGGTGTACTCATACTATACTTTTGCACATTTTTGTGCAGATCCAGGTGTTGGAGGTAGTGAGAACTTATTCTCCGTAAGGATTTCAAGGTAGAGATGCATTGACCATCACAGTCCCTCGGACGGGGTCGGCATATAGACACTACCAGACTTATGAGGTGAGTAGCTGGTGCAGCACCATTTACATGGTCCCAGTTCTCTGATCTTTTCTTGAGAGTGTTTATTCTACAGACCCGCAGGGACGAGTTGCGTGGCAACTTCGGGCAGTTGCGCTAGGGGAGTACAACTGTATTCGAGTATGTTACAAGGTTTATAGATTTATCTCATCATGCTCCTTTCTTGGTTTCCACTGATAGAGAAAGAGTCTATAGGTTTATTGAGGGATGGCACGGGAGTTGGAGACTGAGACTCCATTTCATCAGGTTGCGGAGATTGCTAGGAGGTTGGAGCATACCTATGAGCAAGAGAGGGGGGATAGGGAGGCTAAGAATCCTCGAGGTTCTGGAGGATTAAGTGGTTTCTACACTTCGACTTCGACCATTCATGGTAGAGGCTTGTCAGTCGGCCGATTCAATCTGCATTTCAGGATACCCATAATGCTTTAGTTAGCTAGGGACACCATGGCACTAATATCGGACATCCATCTTTCAGTGCACCTTCTGCATGGGGTTCCTACAGCGGTCATTCCAATCGTTTAGTACAGACTAAGTACTAGCAGCCATGCCCGTAGCGGGGTTGTTTTGAATGTGGTGATCCTAGGCACATTATGAGTATTGTCCTGAACTTCGGGGGAGTGGACCCCAGTAGGGTACTCAGGCTATAGTGTCCGCTCCAATTCTTACACCACCTGCACAGCTAGCTAGAGGTGGGGGACAGGCGGGTAGAGGACGTCCAAGAGGGGGAGGCCAGGCCTATTGTTATGCTTTCCCGAGTAGGACTGAGGTAGTCGCATCAGATGATGTCATTACAAGTATTATCCCGGTCTATCATAGATATACATCAAATTTATTTGATCCACGTTATAATTATTTGTATGGTGTCCTCATATTTTGCTTAATACTTGGACATGTCTCGTGATTCTCTAGATACTCCTATTTATGTGTCTACACCCGTTGGGTATTGTATTGTGGTGGACTATGTCTATCGCTCTTTTTTTGTCACTATTGGGGACTACGAGACTAGGGTTGATCTTCTGTTTCTTAATATGGTGGATTTTGATGTGATGTTGGGTATTGATTAGCTATCTCTGTATCATGTTATTCTTTATTGTCACCCTAAGACCGTAACGTTAGCTTTGCTGGGGTTTCCAAGGTTGGAGTGGAGAAGTTCCTTGGATCATGTTCCTAGTGGAGTGGTATCTTTTCTGAAGGCTTAATGGATGGTTGAGAAAGGGTTCTTGGCATACTTGGACTTTGTTAGAGATGTGAGTGATGACACTCCCACGGTTAATTCGGTCCCTATGGTGAGTGAGATTTTAGATGTTTTCCCCATAGACCTACCGTGCATACCACCCAATAGGGATATTGATTTTGGTATTGACTAGGTGTCGTGCACTCAGCTAATATCTATTCCACTATACCATATGGCTCCAGAAAAATTGAAGTGATTAAAGAAACAACTATAAGAATTTCTAGATAAAGGTTTCATTAGGCCGAGTGTGTCACCTTGGGGTGCTCTGGTTCTATTTGTGAAGAAGAAAGATGGATCCATGAGGATGTGCATTGACTACAGGCAATTGAACATGGTTACTATCAAGAACAAGTATCCTCTGTTGCGTATTTATGATTTATTTGATCAGCTTCAGGGTGCGAAGGTATTCTCAAAGATTGGTTTGAGATCAAGATATCATCAGTTGAAGATCAGGGCTTCATATTGTGTGAGGTAAAATCGGAGGGTCCGATTTTCGGCCAGTATAACGTCTCGTAAGCAAAGCTCTCCAAAGGCTCGGGACTACGGTCGAGATTCACCCCGAAGGGCCATCGATGCCTAACCTCGAGACAGTGCAAGTCGACAGCATGATAAAAAGCGGGAAGTTCCCTAGGCGCACGACTGAGGCTGACAAAGCCTAGAGGTCTAGCCCTGATCCGTATCAGGGCATTAGGTGGCTATACTTGCCCCATATCTTTGTAATTAATGTATTTTGTACTATGTTCCCCCTCATATATAAAGGGGAACCCTTGCCATTTGTAGACAGCTGATGCTCAATACTAAATACACAAGAACATTCTCTCTGCTCTCTAACATATTCTCTTGAGTTCATTGCTTCATTTATTGCTTACATTCATTGTGTTTTATTTATTGTTCTTCATTTATTGCCTATCATTGATCATAAAAGAGCCATCTCTATAGCTCTCATAACTGTTGTCTCCCCCTCGGCTGCCCCGAATCGACCATCTAGCTCAGCCCCAAGGCCTTGCAATCGACGGCACGAGACCCCCGATCCCAACCGTTCGGTTCGACCATCATACCGTTTCTAAGCTATAATCCTGATTTCTAACCTTTCACTTAGCATCTATTGCTTAATAACCGGCATAAAAATAGATCACATATTTTTAGAACCACAAAATCAAATATAATTGTTATTACCATTTTCATGGTAAACAGTTTGGCGCCCACCGTGGGGCTAAAAATAATAGTGATTATTTTCTTGCTGGTTTAACCACGTAACGCAAGTTATATTTTACACTTTTTCTTGTCCAAGATCTTTGATTTCAGGTCAAAATGTCTAACTCAGTAAATGCACGTGAAAACATCGATCTCGAAGACTATAGGGAAAATGGTGTTGACGTCCCAGGTGTTGGTATGCCACCACGAGACCCTGAGGATGCACCAGAATCAATTCCCATGGACGCGGTTTCACGCAACGCTCAACATGTTAAAATAAGCTCCCACACCAGTAGGAGCATACACCAAGGAGACCAACAAGAAACCCAGAAAACCCCAGCTAGAGAAGTCGGGAGGTTAGCCTTCACGTTATTTTTGAAATGTTGCAGGCACAACAGCTGGCTATTGCTCAGCTGCAAAGTCACCAGAAAACTCCTAGCATGGTAGCACCGAGGATGGCTCCCCCAGCCGAGCAGGTACCAGAGAGGTCAAGCAACAACGGGTCGGCAGCCGACCCCGCAATCTTAAAGATGCTCGAGGACAAAGAGGATCGAGTTGGGCGAGAAGAAGATAGAGGCCAACGACAAGAAGGTCGAGACCTACAACTCCAGGGTCGACCAAATCTTGGGCGTACCCCCGATCTTAAAAGGTGTGGATTCAAAGAAATTCGTACAGAAGTCGTTCCCATAGGAGGCTGCTTCGAAACCCATTCCGAAGAAGTTGAGAATGCCAGACCTTCCGAAGTACAACGGAACCTCGGACCCCAATGAGCATGTTATTGCTTACACCTATACGGTGAAAGGCAACGACCTGAGGGACGATGAGATCGAGTTCGTCCTGCTGAAGAAGTTCGGGGAAACGCTTTCCAAAGGGGAAATGATGTGGTATCACAACCTAGCCCCAAACTTGATAGATTCTTTTGCCATGCTGGCGGATTCTTTCATTAAGGCACATGTTGGTGCCATCAAAGTAGCAACAATGAAATCCAACGTCTTCAAGATTAAGCAAAGGGAGAATGAGATACTGCGAGAGTTCGTATCTCGCTTTCAAATGGAACGAATGGAACTACCACCAGTCTCTGACGACTGGGCAGTGCAGGCCTTCACTCAAGGTTTGAATGAACGAAGCTCGGCGGCTTCGAAGCAGCTGAAACAGAATCTGGTTGAATATCCCGCCGTGACCTGGTCGGACGTTCATAATCGATACCAGTCGAAAATCAGGGTTGAGGATGACCAACTAGGAGCCCCTCGGGCTCGGTATACCCAAGCAGGCTTCTGGTGAAGGAGCCAAAGCCAAACAAAGAAAGGTACCAACCGTATACCGAAGACGGGAGAAATGCCCCGAGGCGCAACATACCCCGCATGGATCGAAGAATGGATCGAGGACAGAATCCTCGGGGACTCCTCAACAGAGCCGGATCTGATAGGCACACAGGGCCAACAGAGGCACCTCACTTGTCGGAATACAACTTCAACATCGACGTATCAGACGTCGTGTTCGCCATCAGTAAAATCAGAGATGCCAGGTGGCCCAAGCCTGTACAATCATATCCTTCGCAAAGAAATCATAACTTAGTGTGCGAATTTCACAACACGCACAGCCACAGAATCGAAGATTGCCATCAGCTCCGGGAAGAAGCAGCTCGACTACTAAGCAAAGGTTACCTCCGAGAATTCCTCAGCGACTGGGCTAAAAACCAGTTCTGGGAAAGAGAGGCGACAAAGAAGAACGAGACAAATGAGCCACAACATGTCATCCGCATGATCTTGGGAGGCATCGGCGAACCACAGGAATCCACGATCAGAAGAACAAAAATATCCATCACCAGAGAAAAATGAACTCGGGGTTACATACCCGAGGATGCCCTCACATTCAGCGACGAGGACATCGAGACCTTGTCTCAACCTCACAACGACGCACTGGTAATCTCTTTCCTTGTAAATACATTTCAAATTAAACGTGTACTCGTGGATCCAGGTATCTCGGCCAACATTATCAGGTCGAGAGTGGTAGAGCAGCTCGGGCTGCTCGACCAAATCGTGCCCCCCTCTCGAGTCCTCAACGGATTCAACAAGGCAAGCGAAACAACAAAAGGAGAAATCACCCTCCCAGTCAACGTGGCCGGCACAACCCAAAATGCCAAATTCCATGTCATAGAAGGAGACATGACGTACAACGCCTTGCTCGGAAGGCCATGGATACACTGCGTGAGAGCAGTACCATCCACCCTCCATCAAATGATGAAATTCCCGACAAAGGAGGGGATTAAGACCATCTACGGGGAACAACATGCGACAAGGGAAATGTTCGCAGTACACGATGTAACACTGACACCAATGCCTCCACCCTCGAAGGAGCCAAAGGATTATCAAACAGTAAAATAGCGAGAGCAAGCTACGCCCTCGGCTAAGTGCGAACCAAACGAAGCAAAGGACAGTACCGCGTCCTCATGACAAACTATCGAAAGATATCAAGGGCCAAAGCGCCATCAGCACTGAGGTATGATCGCCTCCCCTTTTTCAATTACATCTTACACTAACCTAAGTGTAGGTATCCGATTGAAACAGCTGAAGCGTTTCCCAACTCGAAGGCCTTTAGGTTTCAAAAGCATGCGTTGCACTCTTTTCCTTCGATCGAGTTTTTATCCCAGGAAGGGTTTTACCGGCGAGGTTTTTTAATGAGGCAACACCTATAAGCTACCTAAGGAAAACTCAACGAGTATTCCAAGCTTCTCTTGTAATCAACCTCAAATACTAGGGGGCATCCCCTCGGAAGATCTCCTCCTCGGAGAAGCTAAGATATGCTGAACAGGGTCTCGATAGGAAAAACAATGTACCGAGCCAAACGGTCAAACGCACCGTGTCCGCATAGAATAAACGAGCCCTCAACAGCAAAGACATGTACTCTTGCACCAAGCAATCGAAGTATAATTTCAAAAAGCATTTTGCATTTCAAGAAGCTCGGTATTTTTGCAAAAACGGCTCCTTTGTCAAAAATATCCCGAACACTCGGGGACTTCCTGAATGACCACCGGGTCGGGGCTCCAAACTCATAAGCCCTCAACAAGGGAACATCAAAGTCACAAAATGGATCCAAAGCCAAAAGCACCCCGAGCACTCGGGGACTGGCGTCAAAAAAAATCGCACTGCCTCCGGGTCGGAAACTCCAAAATCGTAAGCCCTCAATGAGGCAATGCCAAGTCTACAAGTAATGGCTACCGAGCCAAGGAACCCTCGATGACTCGGGGACTATCGCCAATCTCCACTTACTAAAACCCGAGGCCGTAAGATCCCAAGCGGGCAGACTCGATCTCGTAAGACCTGTATAAGGCAACAACAATATCTGTAAGACCTCAAGAAAGGCATGAATCACACTTGTACCAAGTGTCAATATCTGTAAGACCTCAAAGGCATGTAAAACTTGTAAGACCTTACTAAAGGCATAAACCCGATCTCAAAGTTAAGGCTATATATCGAACTTGTAAGACCCCTAAAAGGCATACCCTCGATATAGATGCCGAAACTACTTCACTCGGGACTAAATGGCTCCGGCCAAACACAAATGACTACGGTCACAAGGTTGTACCAGCCAAACTAACGCGACTCGGGGACGCCCAACCGTCGCTACAAAATCACAGGCCTTTAATTACTTCGAATCAACTTCGAAAAGAACCGATTAAATAGGCTACCCTCGACGCAGGCAAAAGAACTTCGACCATGTTAGCTCCAAACTACAGGCTTCGAGCTACTCATCCAGCGAGCTAAACCTCCCGAGGTGCTCCATAATCGCCACATAATGACTCAAAATCGAGGTTTTTATCAAACCGTCGAAGAGTCAGGCAAACACAATCTCAAAAATCCTTAACGAGGGAAAAATAAAACCTATACTAAAGGTCGCATTGACCCAAAGCATAAGAGCCATTGCCGCCAGCTCACACAAACGGTCGCACCGACCCAAAGCGTAAGAGCCAATGTCGCCAGCTTCAAATTCAAAAACTTGAGGGTCGAATGAGCTCGATCCGACACCCGACTCGGAGACTGAACCCAAAACAGTTGACCAAACATGCCTAAGAGCAAAAGCATAAGATCATGAACGCCGGCTTATACTAAAAGGTCGCATCGGCCAAGCGCGTAAGAGCCTATGGGCCAGCCCAATGAGCCTTAGGGCCATACTATGAATCTAAGGATTCCTTCTAACTCAAAGACCAGTTCACCTGGCCAAATTCAAGGCAAAAAGAAATACAGAAGAAATAAAACCGCAAGGTTTCCTTTTATACACATATGCGAGAAAACACAAGCTCCATTTACAAACGTACTTTGAAAGTAGTATATACAGAATCGGAAAGTGAAATCTACGTCCCCCTTGGGGACTATGGCCCGTCGGCCTCATCCTCGATGTCCTCGGCATCAGACAAAAGTGCCTTAGCGCCACGTTCGTCTGCCCTCGCCCGCTTCACCTCTTCCGAGAGGTCAAAGCCCCTAGCACGGATCTCCTCGAGAGTTTTCCTTCGAGACTTACACCGAGCATATTCCTTGCTCCTGCCCTCGCGGTCGAGAACCTTTCTCAGCTCAGCTTGAGCATTGGCAGCATCCTTCAAGTAGACTGCCACTTTCTGGTCAGCTGTGGCCCGGCTCATTACGGCTTCAGCGCAAGCATCCACAACCTCGGCCTTTATCTTCAAAATCTTAGACTCGAGCATTGTAATCATATCTGTTCGAACCGAGCTATTATCATGAACTAAGAAAAGTTGAACCTCAAAAGCGGAGGCTTTAGCCAGAGCGCCCTTCCCCGCAGAAGCCTGAACCTCCGCCTGAGCCTTTAGCTCATCATACTCGCGGTTGGCTCGGCCAGCTTCGTTCCGAAGTCGCTCCAGGTCCTCCATCCTCTTCTGCAACTGAAAAGAAACAAAACATTAGCCTCAGGAGCTAGAAGAAGGAACACACACTCACACGGAACAAAAACTACCTGCTCCTTCAGGTAGCTCTCATAATTCGAGCTCCGACTCGCCTCGTACCGTAAGCGTGCCAACTCGTCTTCTCTCTCATCACAAAGAAGCCTGAGGGAATTCTCCCCATCCACGGCTTTTCGCAGCATGGCCTCATGACGAAGCAGCTCGGACTTGAGCTTGTCAAAAGCCTGTAAAAGAAAAGCTCGACAAAAAAGTAAAAATTGCAAGACTATGAAATCAACACGGACGGCAAAAAACTCACCTCAGAATACAGCCGCTGATCTTCCTCGAACGTTGAGCACACATCTACTATTCCGGCTCCGTCTACCCCGGAAGAACCACACCCAATGGTGACGCGATCGCTCAGCATATGCGGCTCCTGTTCTCGGGCCCCCCCTCGAAGTACCTTCGATGGGGGAAGACATATCCTCACCGAGCCTCCAGCCTGGAATCATCTTGCTGTAAGCACTGCCACCTTGCAAAAGCCCCTTTTGCTCATTATTATCGCTCCGAAGCCCAGGAGCTGGAGTTTCTTCTCCCCTTCCAAGAGGGCATGGTCTCGCTCCAAAGGATTCCCCGATGCCTACGGTGATAAGGTTAGTAAGCGTAAAAAGAAAATGCCCTTAAAGGAGCAAATCGCACAGCGCATACCTTGGTGTTTGGCCTCTCATCTGCCCTTAGACAAAACTCGCCACTTGCGCTCATTGTAGTCGAGCAAGTCCCCAGCTTCCGAGCCCAGTCCATCAGGTCGGGGACCTTGCACTGCGTCCATGGAATTGCTGCAAAAAAGAAAAGGAAGGTGCATTTACAAAACCTGTCCGTGCCATAAGCAAAACTACAAAGGTACGAGTATACCACTTACGTGTAAAATTCCACTCCTCAGGGAATGGCAGAAACTCCACGAGGATAACATCAACGGTCCGTACTCAAACGAATTTGCTCATCCACTCCTGATCTCCGTCTTTTTTGTCATCAACAACGAAGGGCGTGGCGGATCAACATCGTAAGGTTAGCAGGCCTCGATGGTGAAAAGGCTGGTGCAGCCTGATAAGATGACTGAGCGTGAATTCAAGTCCCGCTTTCTCCGCAAAGAACCTCATCATCAATACTATCCGCCAAAATGACAGATGAATATGCGCCAAGGTGACCCGGTATTTCCGACAGAAATCAATCACAATCCTATCAGGGGGCCTAGCGTGAAGGGGTACGTGTACATGTTCAAAAAACCCTCAGCGTGATCCATAATGCTCTCTCCCGGGGAAAGTACCCGCAGTACTACCTTCTCCCCCCATCCACAGTCTCTCCTCACTGACTCGAGATGCTCCTCTCCTACTAAGGAAATGAACTTCAAAACATACTCCCGATGACCCCAAGAGTCTTGGTTCAAAAAGCCTTCAAGGGCGGGACTCCCCTCTCTTCTCCGAACGGACCTTGGTGTGGCAGCCATAACTGTGATAAAACTAGAAAATCCAAGCAAAACCCTTAGAATTGAAATGGTGAAAGCCTTGACACAAGAAAAGAAAGCCCCATCAAAAGAAGACAGGCTCTAAGAAGCCACTAATATCGTTACAAGTCCCGAGATGGTGCCCGATCTCGAGGACCTCAATCAAAAGAAGTTAGGCTCCAAAAAGCCAATACCATCACTATACGTCCGAGATGGTACTTGACCTCGAGGGATCCTTTCAAGAAGAAAATAAGCGCTAAAACTCTATTCATATGGGTTTGGCCTCAAATACCATCTAAACTCGGGTAAGCCCCCGTCCGAGATCTATTTCCGACGCCTTAGAGCCATCTCTACTGAGTTCAAAGCAAGCTTCCAGGAAGCCCGAGCTAGAGCAAACCCCCGCTCGGGGACTGCTTCCGAGAGCGTAACGACTATCCTTATTCTCAGACTTCCAGACAAGTTCCCCCGTAGAGGCCTACCGCGAGGTCTAAAAGGCTAAGTCCCGTGCCGAAAATTCGGAGCCCCTGATTTATTAAACTCGAAGCCAGGGATCCCGACGTCCCGAGTTCATCAATCCACTCCAGACCCGATCCAAGGAACGGAAAAAGTTTCTATAGGGAGTTGTGTTAATCAATCAAGAGCCAGAGAAATAGTTACGTCCGGGCTCGGTATCCATACCAGTAGTAGAATCACACATTCAGATTCTTCACAAAAGCAGACAAAGGGAAATAAAGCATAAATCAGAGACGAATTGAAGAAACATATTTTCCATTAATAAACAACGGTTACAAAGCCCACGAGGGGTCCTCACATATGATTACAAAAGCCCACGAAGGGTCCTTACACAGAAACAAAGAAGCAAAAAGGTGTACATATATAATTAAAGCCCAGAGCCTGGCCTATTCTCCGGGGAGCATCCTCGACGGCAATATCTACGAGCGCCGTTCCCTCGGGGGTCTCATCTTGGTCTTCCAAAGTAGCATCTTCAAGGGAGAAGTGACGCGAAAGAAGTAGGAAGGATTGAATAAGTGGCTGGGTGAAAAATCTGGCTAGTATGAATTTCGCCAGCACCATTATTGTGAAGCCACTTCTTGAGACGCTACGTCGGTGCAGGATGCAACAGTTAGTAGATAGTACCGCCTCACTCCACGAAAAACCAAAGGAGTAAGGCATTGCACCAGGTAGTCGGGGGAGGTGAGTAGCGGTGTATAATCCGAACATCCTCTTAAGTAGCGGTGTAGAGTCCAAGCATTTTCCTGATTCGGGAGGAATCGGCCCCCCCTCCTACCTCGTCGCCTCAAGCCAACAACGACAGCAGTAATGACAACAACAACAACAATAATGACAAGACAGTGTAATCTCGCTCGGCAAAGGAAAACACAGGAAAGAGGCCATGGCGTGGCTGATGAGAATGGCGCCATGTAACCTTAAGGCCACGGGCCTCAAACATGGTGGATAACAATGGATAAGGATGGTGCGAAGAAAGGGATGGAAAGATGTTGGAAGATGCTTGAATAAAAAGCTGGCTCCAGGAGGCTCCCATTTATAAAAAGGGCGGCAGCGTAACCGATGGCGCCATTTTCATCTTCGAAAGACGTATCGACAGGCGCAATCAATGCATCCTTGGGAGCTGGACCAGCGGCGACATTATTGCTTTGAAGAACAAGAATCGACAGTGTAGTAAATGACTCTGAAAAGATGAACCGACGGGACGCCTCAGTTATCACAAAGGCCTACGTCATAAGTAAGACATCATTGCGGGAAGTTCAGAGAGATGGATATCAAAGTCGTTTCTTATCGTTCCACTCTAAGAAATGCGAGGACTATCTGTGTGCGGTAAAATCGGAGGGTCCGATTTTTGGCCATTATAACGCCTCGTAAGCAAAGCTCTCCAAAAGCTCGAGACTACGGTCGAGATTCACCCCGAAGGGCTATCGATGCCCACCCTTGAGACGGTGCAAGTCGACAGCTATGATAAAAAAGCGGGAAGTTCCCTAGGCGCACGATTGAGGCTGACAAAGCCTAGAGGTCTAGCCCTGATCCGTATCAGGGCATTAGGTGGCTATACCTGCCCCATATCTTTGTAATTAATGTATTTTGTACTATGTTCCCCCTCATATATAAAGGGGAACCCTTGCCATTTGTAGACACTTGATGCTCAATACTAAATACACAAGAACATTCTCTCTGCTCTCTAACATATTCTCTTGAGTTCATTGCTTCATTTATTTCTTACATTCATTGTGTACTATTTATTGTTCTTCATTTATTGCCTATCATTGATCATAAAAGAGCCATCGCTATAGCTCTCGTAACTATTGTCTCCCCCTCGGCTGCCCCGAATTGACCATCCAGCTCGGCCCCAAGGCCTCGCAATTGATTGCTCGAGACCCCCGATCCCAACCTTTCGGTTCGACCATCATACCATTTCTAAGCTATAATCCTGATTTCTAACCTTTCACTTAGCGTTTATTGCTTAATAACCGGCATAAAAATAGATCACGTATTTTTATAACCACAAAATCAGATCTAATTGTTATTACCATTTTCACGCTAAATACATATATTCATTAGACGACTTTCAGGACCCGTTAAGGGCATTATGAGTCATGTCTTTTGGGCTAACCAATGCACCACCAGCTTTCATGCACTAGATGAATAACTTGTTTCGATCATATCTGGATTCCTTCATCATCGTGATCACTGATGATATATTGGTGTATTCTCGCAGCCCGGATGAGCAAGAGCAGCACTTGAGGATCGTGCTCTAGACTTTGAGGGAGAAGAAGCTATATGACAAGTTCTCCAAGTGCGAGTTTTGGTTAGACTCGGTGGATTCTTGGGTCATGTGGTGTCCAGTGAGGGGATTAAGATGGATCCAAAGAAGATTGAGGCAGTTCAGAGTTGGCCTAGACCTTCTACCACTACTAAGATAAGGAGTTTCCTGGGTATGGCTGGGAATTAATGCCGCTTTGTGGTGGGTTTCTCATTTATTGCAGCTCTATACACCAGGTTGACTCAGAAGAGTGCCCCATTCAGATGGTCTAATTCGTATGAGGTGAGCTTTCAGAAGATCAAGATTGCCTTGACTACAACTCCAGTTCTGGGTTTGCCTTCGGCATCGGGTTCATATATAGTCTACTGTGATGCTTCATGGGTTGGAATTGGGTGTGTGTTGATGGAGGATGGTAGGGTGATTATCTATGATTCACGTCAGTTGAAGCCCCATTAGAAGAACTACCTAGTGCACGATTTGGATCTAGCAGGTATTGTACACGCGCTCAAGATTTGGAGGCATTATCTTTATGGTGCATCTTGTGAGGTGTACACGAATCACCGAACTCTTCAACATCTATTCAAGCAAAAGGATTTGAACTTGAGACAATGGAGGTGGTTGGAGCTATTGAAAGATTATGATATCACCATTATTTATCATCTGGAGAAGGCCAATGTAGTGGCTGACGCATTGAGTAGGAAGGTGGAGAGTATGGGGACTCTTGCTACTATTCTATTTGGGGAGAGACTGTTAGCTTTGGATGTTCATGCTTTGGCCAACAGGTTCGTGAGTATGGATATTCGGAGCCTAGCAGGGTTCTTGCTTGTGTTGCATCATGTCATCCTTGTTTGAGTGCATCAAGGCGTGTCAGTATGATGATCCCCACTTGCTTGTCCTTAAGGACAAGGTGCAGCACAGTGATGCTAAGGAGGTGAATATTGCTAATGATGGTGTGCTGTAGCTTCAGGGCCAGATTTGTATACCTAATGTGGATGGGTTGCGGGAGTTGATTCTTGAGGAGGCCCATAGTTCACGGTATTCCATTCATCCGGGTGCTACGAATATGTGTCATGATTTGAAGCAGCATTATTGGTGGCGAGGATGAAGAAAGATATTGTTGAGTATGTGGTACGATGTTTGAACTGTCAGCAGGTTAAGAATAAGCATTAGAGACCTTGTGGTTTGCTTTAGAGGCTAGATATACCAGAGTGGAAGTGGGAGCGTATCACTATGGATTTTGTGGTTGGGCTGCTACGTACCTTAAGGACATTAGATGTTGTGCGATTCATTGGGGATAGACTGACCAAGTCTGCACACTTCATTCCAGTCATGACTACCTACACTTCAGATCAGTTGGCTCGGAATTTTCTTAGATAAAATGTTTTCCTACATGTGATGCATGTCTCTATTATCTCAGATCAAGGCACTCAAATTAAATTGCATTTTTTAAGAGTTGTGCAGCATGAGTTAGGAATACAAGTCGAGTTGAGTACGACATTTTATCCCCCAGATAGACGGACAGCCTAAGCGTACTATTCAGATCTTGGAGGATATGTTAAGAGCCCGCGTCATTGATTTTGGGGGCCAGAGGGATCCATTTATACCATTGTTAGAGTTTGTCTACAACAACAACTACCAATCGAATATCCAGATGACTCCTTATGAGGCTTTATATGGGAGACAATGTCATTCTTCGATTGGTTGGTGTGAGCCTAGGGAGGCTAGGTTGTTGAGTACTTATTTAGTTTGTGATGCTTTGGGTAAGGTGAAATTGATTCAGTAGCGGCTTCATACAACACAGTCCAGGAAAAAGATTTATGTCGATAGGAAGTCTCATGATGTGGCATTCATGGTGGGTGATAGGGTTCTACTCAGAGTTCGCCCATCACGGGTGTGATGAGGTTCGGAAAGAAGGGCAATTTGAGCCCTCGGTATATTGGTCCTTTAGAGGTGTTGGAGAGAGTTAGTGAGGTGGCCTATAGACTTACATTGCCACCTAGATTATCGGGGGTTCATCCGGTTTTTCATGTTTCCATGCTTCAGAAGTATTATGGGAACCCTTCACATGTGTTGGATTTTAGCTCGGTGCAATTGGAAAATGATTTGACTTACGAAGAGAAGTCGATGGACTTTCTAGATAGGCAAGTTCGTAAGCTGAGATTGAAGATATTGCATCGGTAAAAGTTCAATGGAGAGGTCAATCGGTCGAGGAGGCGACTTGGGAGACCGAGAATGATATGCGGAGCAGATATCCTCATCTTTTTGGCACTTCAAGTATGATTCTAAACCCGTTTGAGAATGAACATTAATTTATGAGGGGGAGAATGTAACGACTCGGCCGGTCGTTTTGTGTATTTGATCCATGTTCCCCTATATGATGCTCCCCATATGTGTATCTATTGTTTTGTGACTTGCGGGGATGGTTGGGTTGATTTCGGGGAGGTTTTGGATTGAATGGGAACACTTTGTTGATAGTTTTGAAGCTTACATTGGAAGTGTTAACCAAGATTGATTTTTGTGTGTTTGACCTCGGTTTGGAGTTTTGATAGTTTTGTTAGGTTCGGATGGTGTTTTGGAGCTAGGCATATGTCCAGATTTGGATTTAGAGGTCCCTAGGTTGATTTGGCTCTAGTTGACGAAAGTTGGCAAATTGAAGGTTTAAAAGCTCATAGGTGTGACCCATAGTAGACTTTATGGTTATTGATGTTTGTTTAGGATTCCTAGTCTTAAAATAGGTTCGTATGGTGAATTATGACGTGTGTAAAATTTGGGGTCATTTCGAGTTGTTTAGCCGTGTTCGGCGTAAGTTTGAAAGTTCAAAATTTGAAATAGTTCATTACGCTTGAATTGGTGTGTGATTCGTAATTTTGATGTTATATTGTGTGATTTGAGGCCTCGAGTATGTCCGTGTTATGTTTTGATTGGTAGGTGTGGTTGGATGGAGTCCCGGGAGCCTCGGGTGTGTTTCGGATGGGTTTTGGACCATTTCTCTCATGTCTGGAGTTGTTGGTTTTCTAGTGTTGGTGCCTTCATCGGGATCGCGGAGGGAGTCACGCGATTGCAGAGAGTGTTTTGGTGGCTGACACTTTTTTCTTTTTGCGCTCGCGATCAGGATGTCGTTATCGCGAAGCATGGTGGCCAGTTGCCCTCGTGTTCACGACCTGCGCATTGCGTTCGTGCTGAGGAAGACCGCTGGGATGTGGCATGCATTTGGAAATCACCTATATGCTACATTGTTCGAGTAGGCTCAGCGAGTGTAGGCATTGCGTTCACGTAGGGGCTCGCGTTCGCGAAGAAGGGGCAGCAACTGAGCAAGAGTTTGACCTTCGCGATCGCGAAGTAGGTCCTGCAATCGCGAAGTGTCTAATTGGGCAGTGTTGTAAAATACAATTTTCGAGGGTTTGAGTTATTTTATCATATTTTGAGATTGGGAGCTCGAATTCGGGTGATTTTTTAGGGGATTTTCACTACTGGATTTGGATAAATATTCTTGGCTCAGATTTAATTATTATTCATGATTTCATCCTTGATTTTTGCGTTTGATTGATGAATCTAAGTGAGGGAAATTAGGAGTTTTGGCAAAAGATTTTTAAAATGAAAAATAGGGATTTGAACCCCGATTCGGAGACGGATTTGGATGAAACTTATATGGTTAGACTCGTATTCGAATGGGTGTTCCGGATTTGTGACTTTTTTGGGGTTGAGGGACGCGGGCTCGGATTGGCTTTTTGGTTGACTTTTTAATATTTAATAAAGGCTGGAGCTTTACTACTTGGAATCGATTTCTATTCTCATATTTGATATTATTGAGTTGTTTTTGGATAAATTTGACCCGTTTGGAGGCTAATTTGAGTGGCTAGGGCTTTTAAGAGTATTGATTTGGCTTATTTGCAGTAAGTATCTTGCCTAACCTTGTGTGGGAGAATACCCCTTAGGATTGGTCTTAATTGTCTATTTGTTTTATGTGAAAAGTGATCAGATTAGACCTTAGTCTATTAATATACCCTAAATTGGGTATGTATCGTAGATGAAACACGTTTAATCACTTTGTGGCTATGTGAACATGATCACTACACTTATTTTAGCCGTAGTAATGCTTAATTTGTTAAAAACATATCCGTATTTTACTATTTTCATGTCCTTGTGCACCTTGTTAATAATAATGAACTCATATCCGTGATAAAAGTTTAGCATTATTATTTTGTGATTGTTGTGGCACATGTGGACATATTGGGCGGAGGGATACAGGTGGCATTGTGATATTATCAGGGTGGACAGATACGGGTGGTTATTATGATATTGTCCGGACACAGCAATACGAGTGGCTATTGTGACATTGTCAGGGCGGAGCGACACGGGTAGATATTCTGATATTTTTAGGGCGAAGCTATACGGGCGGCTATTGTGATTTTGTCAGGGGGAGCGATACGGGTGGCTATTGTTGTTGTAATAAAAATGTGGGCACGAGGTGCCTATATTTCTATTTGATGACTTGTTGTTAAAGTTGAGCCTTTACTTGCATTGAATTGTTATCACTAATCCTGATGAGATTATTGTTTTTGTTTTTTGCTATACTTTTTGTTGCCAGCCTTTGATTTATTACACATGTTATTTGGCTATTGAGTATCACATGACTTGAACCTCGTCACTACTTCACCGAGGTTAGTGCTGATACTTACTAGGTACCGATTGTGGTGTACTCATACTGCACTTCTTCATATTTTTGTGCAGATCCAGGTGTCTGAGGAAGCGGATCTAAGGAGTGAGAGCTTATTGACCGTGAGGATTCAAGGTAGAACCGCATTGTCTATTGTAGTCCCTTGGAGTCCTATCCTTATATTTATACTATTATTTGTATATCCGAATATTATTGTATATTTTAGATATTCTTATGTATTCCGTTAGAGCTCGTGACGTTGTACTACCTAGTTTTGGGGAGTTATGTTGAGTATTGCCATTTTGGCCTGTGTTGACTCTATTTCAGCTATTATATTAACACTTTGTCCCATTATAACATGTTCTGTTTATTTAGATGCTATTAAGTGAACATCTTACCTAGTTTTAGAGAGTAGGTACCATCACGACTCCTCGAACCCTGTGGTAGGATTTGAGTTGTGACAGAGTATGGCACCGGGTGCCGGCCACGCCTCTCCAGGTTTAGAGTGTGACAGTATGTTTAAGTAGGGAGAATGTAACAACCCAAAGAATAATTTTGAGCTCTAGCATTCCATTTGGTGGTTTGAGGCCTTAAGTAGCTTTATATAATGCGTTACGACTTGCGTGTGTGGTTGTTTTTCATTTCCATGAGGTTCGGGATTAATTGGAAGAGTAATTATCAATTTGGAAGCTTTAAGTTGGAAGAGTTGACCATGGTTTGACTTTAGAGTGAACAACCTCATAATCGGGATTTGATGGTTTCAATAGGTTCGTATCGTATTGGACTTGGCGTGTGTTCGGATTTGGATTCGGAGGTTCCGAGAAGGTTTTGGCACTAATTTCCGAAAGATGGCATTTGAAGAAATGAAAGTTCTTAAGTTATACAAAAAATTAACTTTTGTGTTTTCGGGCTTTGATTGTGGTTTTGAGACCTTGGATAGTTTCACTTAGTGAAATAGAGATTGTGTGCGAAGTTTGCTTATGATCTGGAATGCCTAAATAAGAGTTTGGACATAAAAATGTTGTAGACATGTAATTTTTGACCCGCCACGTCTTCAAGCTATATTAGCAGTTTCGCACAATTTATATATTTATTTGAGTTATTTGAATTTTTCTAGGATTCTAATATATACTAATTTTATTGTTATTTAGTATTTTAAATAATCGAAAAACACAAAAAATAGTTTCAAGTCTATTTAATTTAAGGTTAATTAGTAGTTAATGTAGTAATACTATTTTCACCTATTTCTATCTATTTTTAGTTTTTATATAATCATGAAAAATACCAAAAATAGTTTCACAATGTAATATTATTTATTTTAATTAATTAGAGTTAGTTATGTCTTTATAGTATAGATTTTACATTATTCTGTAGAAAAGAAATAAGATTTTGGGTTGAAAAGGGCCAATTTCGAATAGCCCAAAACATTGAGCCCAATACCCTTTATACCAAATTAAAACCTTTTAAAACCTAATTTTTCCGAGACACCTAGAGGGAGCCGTTTTCCATCATCTTTTCACAACCTAAATTCCAAATTCCCCTAACTCCAACTTCAGCGACAGACCACCCCTCACGGAAAAGGCATATCGATCCTCTCGTCTCTCGTTTTCTCTATCATCAGTCCCTAGCGCAGTGGGTGCTCAAGCTACACAAGTTGCCGAGAGAGAGAGAGCTGCTGCGTTGCAAAGGGGTCAATTCTTAATCGAACCAGTTCTTCTTCATTTGGTGATGCATATAGATAGTGTGGTTTTCTTGTCCCGATGTCAAACGAAGGCAACCATGTCTCTCTGTCTTCCGCTGATTGTGCTTTTGGGAAACTAGCACAAATCTTATTACTTGATTAATTCTTGGATCATTTTAAGTCACTAAAGAAAGCTCTGGAGAAAAAGGTTTAGTTAGGTGCTGCCTTAGTGATTTAACGAAAAGGCATAAAAGGCAATTTATGTTCTCAGTGATCTCGGCTACAGCAAGTATAGGGAATTAAGATTGAGGTCGTTTTGGTTTCAAGTTTTCCGGTGCCGATTCGAGGTTCCGGTTTGTAATTTCGGTGTCTCAGTCCAAGAATTGTTGCTTTGTTTAGCCCGATTGATTTGCAATTTTCAGCTTTGTTCATCAATAAAAGGTTCATTTCTCAGTTTTCATTCTCATTTCATTGTGTTATGATAGCTTGGCGCGCGTGTTGGTTGATTTGTGATTCTACGTTGTTTGAGTAGCATGTCTTAGTTTTCATTTAAATTGTTTTAATTAGTTTTTATTTCAATTGTGATGTGTGTAGTCTTGGTTCTTGAATAAATGCTTTTAATTGGGTAGATGGAAAAATTGGAGTTGTTTCTTTCTTGGCAAGGAATATTAAGGTGGATCTTGAACCATAAGGAATCTGGCCAAGTAATAGATCATGTTAGCTAGCCTATTTGCTTCCCAATAATATCTTGTTCATAAATTTGGCATCACAACAATCTCAAAGATTAGGAAAATAATTAAATGCGCTAGTTTCTTTAGGCGCGATTAATAATAATCATCACGGCTATGGGTACGGTTCCCGTGGCATGGTCGTGATACCCAATTCCCAATTCGGATGTGCATTTCATGTGACCCGGCTATAACTTCGAATCATAATAAAATAAACATGTTGTAAATCGCAGGTGCATTTCATGTGACGCGGTTTGCAATGTGTACCAAAAGCGACAAGTGTACGACAATAGTGACTTGTTTCGGAAAATAATTCTATAAACACTAAAAGCGCTTAGAAAGTTAAAAGTGCACGTAGGTTTAAAATGTATAATTAATCAGATAATTAGGTCAAATATTAACAGTAAGCGACCGTGCTAAAACCACGAAATCAGAAAATGCCTAACACCTTCTCCCGGGTTACAAAATTCCTTACCCGGATTTCTGTGTTCGCAGACCATAAATAAGAGTCAATTTCCTCGATCTGGGATTTTAAAATAAACCAGTGACTTGGGACACCATAAAATTATCCCAAGTGGCGACTCTGAATTTGAATATAAATAATCTCATTTCGATTAATATCACTTTAATTGAAAAAACTCCATATCCCCCTCGGGAAAAAGGAGGTGTGACAAATGTAATCTTATAAAAGGTAGTATTTGGAGTTACGTTGAAAAATGGTTGAAATTTGAAATTATGTTTGGACATTCATTTCACTTGAAAAGATATTGCAGTTTTGTGAGTGGGAAAAAATAATTTTTGAAAATTCTGAAAAAGTAGTCAAAACTACCTTTTGGTTTGTGAAAAACTCATTTTTTTAAAATCTCCAAAAACTTATAAAATTTTATGGACAAACACTTTTTTGAAAAAAAATTCCGGAGAAAACATTTATGGACAAAAGGATCTTAAGTGTGATTTAGACTAATTCGGTGAAGCTTGAATGTTTGAATGTTAAGAGAATATTTTGATCTTTGATTCTTGTTTTTGATATTATTTGTAGTGTTTTGAACCTTTGGATAATCTATTCAGACTTGTTGGTATGATTGGACGGGGTCCTAAGGAGCTTGGGTGATTTCAGAGTGATTTTGGACCATTTCGGTTGAGTTTGGCATTGTTGATTTCTAGTGTCTCTGATGAGCTTCGCAATCGCGAGAGGTGAGTAGCATTTGCGAGGTGTTTCTCGTGCATTTGCACGCATAAAAATAGAGCTAGCAGGGGAGGATTTAGACTTCGCATTCACCAAGGTCTTGGTCGCGTTAGAAAGAGAGTGGACTGTTGGCGATCGTGATCGCGAGGTTGAGGCCGCAATCACGAAGTGTATTTTGTCAGTGGCTTTAGGTTGTGCTTTGCGAACATGGAGCAGGTATCGCATTCGCGAAATGTAATTCTGGGCAGAATATTTAAGTTGTTATTTTTGGGATTTTAGCCTATTCTTTCATACTTTGAGCCCTAGACTTCGAGAGGAGGAGATTTTAAAGAAGCATTTCTCTACTACTTTATAGGTAAATAAATTTTACTAGAATTTTGTTTTATATATCGATTTCTTGGAATTTCTACACTTAAAAATTGGAATTTAAAGTGAATTTTGGGATTTTTTGTTTACAACTTAAGAGGGTGTAATTTGGAGATTTGGAGGCCGATTTGGACCCGATTTTAGAATCTAATTAAATATTTGGACTCATAGGGTTATGGATATTCTGGATCTACCCCTTGACTCGGGTTTTGACAATATGGGCACGGATTGACTTTTGTTGACTTTTGGAGATTTGATTAAAGATTGAAGCTTTATTGTTTGGAAGTGATTCCTATAGCTTTGTTTGACGTTATCGTGTTATATTTGTCTAGATTCGAGTCGTTTGGAGTTGGATTTGAATGAAAACACGGTTTGTTTTTTTTTAAAGCTTGCCAGGTGGAGGTAAGTCTCTTCTATCCTTATAAGAGGGAATTCTCTCTATAGGTGATCTATTTGATACTTGTTGCTTGATTTAGGAGCCACATATAAGTGAGATGACGAGTGTATATGCGTAGCTAGGTTATGGCCATATCCGGTAAATGTTTGGCTTATGATTATGCCTTATTTGGACTATATGAACTCGTTATTCATGTTTCATTGATTCTATAATTACGTGATGACTTGTAATTGTAGCTTGGAAACATGCTTAAGTTTATGATTTGTCGAATTTAGCATATATAATTGTTTTGCCGCATTGAGCTTCTTTGTGGAGCCAGATGATAGGTTATAATTACGTATTTTAGTCGATTATTACATTCCAATTTACTGCACTTTAATTCGCTTTAATCGCTAGTGTTTTGCACTAATTGTGTGTTTTATGCTTTATAGGAGTGATTCCGAGCTATGTAGAGGTTATGGAATGAACTCAAGTGATTTGAAGCTTTGAAGTCTAAGTAAAAGCCCAAGAAATTAAGTTGGGATCGTGTTCGGGGATCAACGGATGATAGTTAAGAACGAACGACGAATCGAGTAGGGATATTGCGCACTATCTAGTAAAATGCACATAATGTTTCGATCAGAACTCCATTTGAGATATATAATATACGGTTGGAAAGCTAACTCAAAGAGCTACAACTTTCATGTTTTATGTTTTTCCAAATTCTGAACGGAACATGGTCAAAAACGTGGTCAAAACCGCGACCGCGGACCTGGATGCGGACTGAGGCAGTGCACTGGGAAAATACTGCGCCCGGACCGCGACCGCGAGCGTCCTGACCTGAAAAATTATCCTTTTTCGCGTAGGAGAAGGTATAATTGTTTTGGCCCAACCCTACTCTGTATATATACATGGAAAAACGGTATTTTAAGAGTTTTGGACACGCTTTTGACACAGATTCGACCTAAGGAGGCAGAGACACAATAGGAGCAAGGCGGGGAATTCTTCTACGAGTTTTTCCTTCCTCTTCCTGTTTTTTCATTGTTGGTTATGACTTTTAGTATTGTAGTTTTACATACTATTATGAATAACTAATTTCTTATCTAGGGTTTTAATGAAACCTTTTGTAGGATAAATTCTTGTTATATTTTTATATAATTAAGCCGTTGGAACGTGTTTGTTGTTGTTGATTGAATGGACATCAATTGATTATGCCTATTTAGTGTGTACTTCTCGAGAGAGAGTGCATATTTAGGTAGTTGCTGAACAACGTCACTCCTAACGTATGTGAAAAATCAATACATTGGGTTTAAAGGTAGATTTAAAAATAACAAAGCCTTGACATGGTCATAGTGAGCGGTTAGATGAAGCCAACTAGCGTAGTTCGAGAGAATATGTCTAGTAAATTGTTGTAGTTGCTCGAGAGAGAATTACGGCACCTAAAGTGTTCACGACCAGTAGAGAATACATCGGCGAAATTGTAGGGAACATAGCTGTAAGGATTCCGACAATTGGGAAAATCATAACTCTAGACCTCCTTAATTTAGTCTCCAACCCTTTGTCTCGTTAGTTGATAATTTTACCATTTTGTAGTATTTTCTAGTTAATTAGTTAGAAATATAAATCTCAATCTTTATAATTCAGAAAATTGTTCAAACTTGTCTTCTTAGTGATATTAAACAGATATAGCTAAGTCTTAGTTCTCTGTGGGATTCGACTCCGGACTTTTAGACCGGATTATATTTGCAGCGGCCGCTTATCCTTTTTTAGGACTAGAGTTAGGCGTGATCAAATTTTGGCGCCGTTGCTAGGGAACTAACGGTGTAGCTGTAGGTGTACATATTGCTAGGTTACAAGTTTGAACTTTTATTTTTGTTTTGTTGTATTTGTTTTTTTATTTTTGTTTTACTTGTTAATTTGGGAAACATGGCATCCTGGAATTATGGAAATTGTGATGTTGGTAATTCTATTGTTGATCTTCCTTGTGTGAATTGTGGCGGAAACCACCTGGGTCAAAATAGTCAAAATATCCCCGAGAGCGAGTTATGTGCACCAACTCAATCTTAAGTGTGGAATATATGTGATATGTGTGGTAGTCAAGAGGGTCACTTTCATGGTTGTGCTTATATTTCTTATCTTTCCCCCACCCCTTACTTTGATGGTTCTACTTTTTCTTGTGAAGTTAATAGGTACAAAGAACCCGGGGATGATAACCTGAAAGAGATCAAGGATATGCTAAAGTACCTTGTGGAACAAAATGATGAAAGACAGATGCAGATAGAAAGGCAAGATGCTACTATTCGCAACCTGGAGGCACAAATGAGTCAACTAGTTGAAGCATTTAATGCTCAACAAGCCTATATTGGGGATAGTAGTCAAGAAGAGCATGAATTAAACACTGAAATTGAGGTGCTAAGGGAGGAGGTTAGAGTATAACACCAACAATCTATCCAACTAGAATTTGAGGATGCCGATGTTCAAGAAGTAACACTAGAGTCAGCCAAGGACATTGAAGATACAAATTTAGTTGACTCTAGTGTGATTGGTGTTGAGGAGGTCAAAAATCATGAAGTTCATGTATTTGAGCGCGTTGGACCTCATTCCAAACACTTCTCTACATTATGTTCGGATGGTGAAAAGGGAATGGATCTTTACGAGCATAAAAAGGAGTCCAAGGAAGAGGTAGATGAGCCTTATATTTTGAAATTCTCAAGGCCGTCTAGGCAAGGTGACACTCCTCGATCGAGAGCCAAAAAGTGCATAAGACTTTTATCTAATTTTTGGCTCGCAAGAATTTGTACCGCCCCAAGAGCATAATCATAAGCTTGAAGCAAAACTTGGGGTTCAATTCATAAGCTCAAGGTGGAGGCAGAAAGTGATTCACGTCATGCTGCGACGTTAAATCAAGCGCTTGTTGGGAGGCAACCCAGCTTTACTGCTTTCTTTTATTTATTTATTTTTATTATTATTGTATTATTCTTGTAGTGTCGATTTTTGATTTTTAGGAGCATGGAACGCAAAGCCATTGGAAGGATGCAACAACAAACCACTGGTTGGAACTAAGTGTGAGGTACCCGCACGAAGGACCAGGCCTGGGAGAAGTCTGAGTACCCCATGAGATGCTAGTACTTCGGCCTTTGGCCTACCAGGGAGTTTCTTTTACCCTCTTTTATGTATGGGTGTGCATTGGGGACTGTCACACCTCCTTTTTTACCCACCCAAGAGGGGATATAAGGGAGTTTTTCCAATTAAAGTAATATTATTCGAAATGGGATTATTTAATTAATCAGAGTCGCCACTTGGGATAGTTTATTTGGTGTCCCAAGTCACCGGTTTATTTTAAAATCCCAATTCGAGGAAATTTTTCGACTTTATTGAAAAGTCTTACGAAACCAGAAATTCTAGATAAGGAATTCTGTTAACCCGGGAGAAGGTGTTATCCATTCCCGAATTTCGTGGTTCTAGCACGGTCGCTTAAACTATTAAAATTGACCTAATTATCTGATTTACTATATGTTTTAAACCTATTGTGCATTTTAACTTTATAACCACTTTTAATTAATTTGAACCGCTTTTAGGAAGATTTCAACGTTATTTAAAATACGTCTTAAACCACGCTACATGAAATGAACCCGCGGTTCGCGACACGTTCTATTTAACATTGTTGAGAACTTGAAATTGGGTTACATGAAATGTACACCCGGAATTAGTAATTAAAAATCACAACTACATCACGGGAACCGTACCCGTAGCTAGGATTGAATTATTTGAAGAACGCGCCTAACGCAACTACGAAGGTTTAAATTAACATCTTGTGAGGGCCATGGAGAGTTAAATTGATGGCGCACCTCAATTTTTACAAGGTTTGAATTAATTTCATGAGGGCGATGGGTTATTTAATGGAAAATGGCACACCTCAAATTTTCTATAAGAGCTAACTAGTTTTATGAGGGCCATGGGCTTAGGGGTTTCATTTGGCATGGCACACCTCAAATGATTTTACAAGAAATGTATTTAATTACGACCATCTAAGGATATTCTCATTTGAAACTAACCTAAGCCTAACGAGAACTAATTGGTTATAAAAACAGGTCTTTAATCGTTTTTTTGGACAAGGGGAAGTGGGCCAACAGTGTTTCCATATTTAGACAATTCAGCTTTAAAAGTTGTCTTTGGGCTCACGAATTGGCCCAGAAATTAAAAGGGGCTTAAGGATGTCATTGCTGAATTTGAACCAAACAACCCACATTGGGCTTAAATTTAGGCGGGCCCAGACGTTAGGTGCGTTTTATTTGGGCCTATCTACCTCTAAAATTAACAGGAACTAAATATCAGTTTTTGCTTAATTAAAATAAAATTAGAACTTAGAAATCAAATGGCCATCCAGATTGAAAGTTAAACACATGTTTTGCAAAACAAGAGAAGCATACACTTATAATTTGCTAAAAGAAAAGCATCTACAGTTGGGCTGAGCTGTTGAGTCCAACTGTCCAGGCCCAATGGCCTAGGTCAGACTTACTCGAATGAACCCAAGACTTGGGCCTGTCTGCAAGTGTAGCCCAGTTTATATTTACATACAACCATAAATATGTCCATTACAAAAAAGGAAATCTACTATTGAAAGTCTACTAACAATTAAACTTAAATTGAAATTAACAGTCCATTTACAATATTATCAATCTAAGACTTTATACAAGAAGGATTTTAACCCAATGAACCCTCATCCTAAGAGTCCCTCACAGCTAATATTTAAAAAGAACTTCTAAAAAAGTAAATAAAAGAGAATGTCTTCTAGCCTTGAATTCCTGCCATCAAACTCTTTACAACCAATGTACCAGCTTGCAAGAGATCAGCTACAGAGCTATTTCTCACAAACTGGTTGTTTAAACACCACACCTGAAGCTTCTTACTGCCCAAATCAGCTCCTATTCTACTAACGATTTCATGAATTTGATCATGTGAAGAGGTCAGATCCACAGAATGCCTTTAACCATATCAACTTAATGCACTGTCAGACCCAAACATAAACAAATAATGCAAGAAACAGTCATGATCCATGGGTTTAACCATGTTAAAGGTTAAACTCATGAACCACTATAGGTTTCAAGCTCAAAATCATGACATGCTGCTTTAGTGAAATACTAGAATACTTAAAGGGAAAGAAAGGGGAAGTTCAATCCATGAACCTGACCATGTAAGGGTCAAGCTCAATGGACAAACCTGGTTTTAGGGAGGGGAGCTTGAACATGTTGTTCAATCAATGCAAGAAGAAATAGAAATGCATACTAGCATGAGATAATCAATACTAAAGTCTAACAAAGAAACAGAACATTATGACATAAACTAGAGGTAAAGAAGCTCATGCATTCTGAGAGAGAAAGAAAATCTTTAGCATTACTGTAGTTTCAGCATGTAAAACTCAACAAGCATATACAAACAGTGTCAAACAAAAGATTAGCTCATATTCATCTGAAATTTCAATTACAAAGCAATCAAACAAGGAAACGGTCATATGTACCTTGCAATAGCAGTTAAGTAACAGCTAAAATGAAGATAGGACTATTGGAGAAATCTCAGAAGCAGAAAACAGCAAGAATGAACAATACAGCTTCAGCAAACCCAAAGAATCCCAGAATTTCAAAACCAAACCTAACCCTTGAAAACAAACAGAAATCCCAAGTAAATATTCCTAGGAAAATTTTTAACTTCAACTCATTTTTAGCTTGTTAACAAAGGAGAGGTTTCTTTTTTTTTTTTTGGAAGTTTTTCTGAGATTTTCCTTAAATCTGAAATTCAGAGAAGAGAGGAAATTTTTCTACAGAGAATGATGCCAAAAAACTGCCTTTAATCTGTGTATGAAAGGCACTATATATAGGGGTATACAATGCCATGTGCTGAAGGAATTATTCCTCAGCCATAAACAGCATATTCCAACAGAATTGGACAGCTGGTTTTCCCTTATTGGTTTCAGTACTTTGTACTAAACAAATGAGGCCAGCTGCCCCTGTTCTAAAATATTCTGATATTTTTCAATTAGAAAAACCCTAAATTGCCCTTCTAGAGCTTGTTTATTGCAGTCTCTACCTAAATTTTTTGTTCAATTAGGTCCCTAGAGTTCTACTGATTTTTAAATCAAAGCAAACAAAGGCAGAAACAAGAAGGGATTCAAAATCTAAATCGAAATGACTAAAAGAAGCATGATGATGAAATTTTAAAACTAAAACTAAACTAATTAAATAAATAAAAATGCTTATCTAATTAACCCTAAATGAAAGCTGAATTTAAACGACTATGGATGGCAGAAATAGTAACAATCAAAGAAGTAAACATGGTAATGCAATGAAAGCTAACCTAATTAATCTAAATTTATGCAATTTGCTTAATAAAACTTAAACATGCTTCGACCAAGAATGAATTAAACGAACAGTTGTGAAACAAAGACCGAAAAATCTAAAGATAAAAATTCCTAAAAACATGCCGCTAAAACAAGAACAATTAACATTCAGAAAACAACCAAAACAAAAATCAAACAATCAAAAGAAAAGGAAAGGGATTTACCGGGTTTTATTTCACAAACTGGATCAAACCCCGAACTCGTCCAAACCTTCTGAAGTGTAAATGGACTTTGACTACCATTAATCGACTGTTCTTAACAAGAACAGTCGACTAATGGAGGTTTCAAGTCCACTTGACCAATTTTGACCGAAAAAATCAGAAAAGGGGAGAAGTTAGGGTTCGATGATTCTGAGATTCAAAATTCGTGGAATTTGGCTGGGGATTTTGAGGAATAAAAGGTGAGAGAGGGGTGAGAGAGGGTTGAGGACTGAATGGTATGAATCTGGTGGGGTTTGGAACAACTAGGGTTTTGGCCGTGATTTTTCTACTTAAGATTCGACGAACTCGGCTAGGATTCGAAGGAAGAGGAGTGGAGATATATACTAAGGAGGTGAAGAGGAGTTGAGGGTGTAATTTT